>NW_003314261.1:3154879-3205495 GCF_000143415.4 Selaginella moellendorffii | reverse complement strand
GCTGCAAAGATCTCGCTTAACCTGGAGAAACATTAAGCGATGATTATGGACCTGGCAAAAGAAATATCTGGGCGCGTACAAACGCATCTTCATGTACCTTCGAGGCTCTACTTACCTTGGATTGTGCTACTGCCTCGCTACGGGAAATGCCCACACTTAGTATAAAATCGTCAAAGCGTTTGTACCAAGATCTGGGTGCTTGTTCCAAGCCGTAGACAGCTTTCTTGAGAAGCCAGAGATGATCCTCTTTTCCAGCGGCTAGAAATCCTTCTGGCTGTGCCATATAGATTTCTTCTTCAAGCGCGCCATAAAGAAACGCCGTGGTCACATCCATCTGTTCCAGATCAAAGTCTCCCACCGCAACAAAATTAATCAAGGAACGAAGAGTAGAATGCTTAACCACTGGAGCAAAGGTGTCGTTGTAGTCAAGTCCAGGAACTTCCGAGCATCCTTTCGCCACCAATCGCGCCTTGTAGCGAACCGAGCCATCAGGATTAAGCTTCAGAGCATACACCCACATGCTCTTGATAATCTGGCGATTGGAAGCCACAGTTGGAACAAGAACATGTGTCTCGTTCTTTTGCTGTGAAGCAATCTCGGCTTCCATTGCTACACGCCAGTAAGACGCTTCCTGTGAGGCCATGGCTTCTCCATAGGTCCTCGGAACAGTAGGAGTCCCAGCTGCACGAGAGGAGACCATTGTCTCGATGAGACCCTCAGTAGGCCGCCTTGTGCGGATCGATCTGCGTAGAGGATCTGGAGGAGGCGGCGGGGTTGGTGGTGTTGGAGTAGAAGCGGGCATGGGTTGTTGTGTAGGGACTGTTTGAAGCGGCACAGTGATAGTGCCGACAGTCAACTGATCTTGTTCCGCTTCAACGTCATTTTCTTCGGTCAAGGTAGGTCTGGAAGTAGAACCTTGACTAGAAGGAAGAAACGAATTCTCGTTGAAAACCACATCTCTGCTCAGGATCTCCTGCTTCGTGATTGGATTCCAGAGACGATAGGCTTTGTGATCGAGGCTGTAGCCCACAAACACAGCCTTCTGGCTCTTGGGATCCAATTTCTTGCGCATTCCATCAGGGATGTGTGCCCACGTCACACCCGAATATTCTCAGATGCGTAACTGTAGGTTTCTTGCCACTCCATGCTTCTTCAGGAGTGATGTCAGCAAGGGCAGAGGTGGGGAGCCGGTTCTGGAGATAGTTCGCCGTCAAGACAGCGTGAAACCAGAAGCTGCGAGGCAAACCACTGGAAAGTAGAATTGCCCGAGCACTCTCCACTAGTGTGCGATTCTTGCGCTCAGCTACGCCATTCTGTTGTGGAGTCTCTCGCGTTGTAAGTTCTCGCACAATCCCTCCTTGCTCACACAGCTGGTTGAAAGCATTGGAAGTGAATTCGCCTCCACCATCACTTCTCAATCGCTTGAGCATTTTCCCAGTTTGTGTTTCTCCCATATCCTTGAAAGTCTGGAAGTAGTGTAACGATTGGGATTTGCGAGCCATAGGGTAGATCATTGTGCGACGACTGTAGTCATCAATGAAACTGATAAAGTATTGGATACCTCCCACTGCTGTGGTGGCCATCGGGCCACACACATCAGTGTGTACAAGTTCCATGAGCTCTGTAGCTCGAGATGCTCCAGTCTTGGGGAAAGGTTGGCGAGTGGATTTTCCTAGCTGACAGCCCTGGCTAAATGGAAGAACGGCTCTTGGGTCCAGGTCTAGACCTTCAACCATCTGCTCACGTGCGAGCTGCTTGATTCTATCAGCACTAGGATGCCCCAGGCGTGCGTGCCAAAGCTCCAGTGAGTGACTGGTCGTTGTCTTTTGTGCGTGTAGGCCAGGACTCCGTCCAGCAAGATCTGGCAGCATGGTAAGGCGGTAGAGGTCACGCCGTCCAGGCCGGGACGCTGTGAGGATGGCTCCTGTGGTCGAGATCAGCTGGAATTGGCGAGGTGTAATGGCGAACTGATACCCATCCTCAGCAAATTGTCCCACAGAGAACAAATTAGCACATAAACCAGGAATATAAAGAACCTCGTGGATCTTTACGACTATTCCTTGTGGTAAAGTGAACTTGATGGTTCCAACTCCTTTCACAGCAAGCTGCTGGGCATTGCCAACGATGACATTCTTCTCTGTGGCTGTAGGAACATAGGCTTCAAAGTACTTATCACTGTTGAACATATGGTCTGTAGCAGCAGAATCCAGGTAGATGCACTCTGCAGACAGTGCTGCCACAGCCATAGCTCGTGACAAGATGAAGGCGTGTACCACCTTTTTCTTTGCATTGTTCCTTACAGGCTTGAGAGATGGATTTTTCACCCAGAATTGAGCTTCGTCATGGCCTTTCTTGTTGCAATGAGAACACTTGGGCTTCTTGGATGACGAGGCTCCTTGTTTCCCTTTGTTCACTGTTTCTTTCCTGAGAGAAGAGTAGAATGCAACGGCCTCTGATCCTGTTGTTGCTCTTCGTCTCAGATCATCGTCCTGGAGGCTACTGATCACGCCATTCAGGGTTAGAGGAGTTCCAGTGGTAGTGAGGCTACGTATGAGAGGATCAAAGGATGGAGGAAGTGTGACGAGCACCAGCTCTGCTTCTTCTTCATCCTCTATGTTTGCTCCCACATCCTTAAGATCATCTAAGATGGTTCTCACACCAGCAAGATGATCCTTGAGGTCATCCCCTTCAGCTATCACCAATGCATGAAGCTGCTTCCGTAAAAATATGCGATGGGATGTTGAAGGGATCTGGTAAGTCTGCTTCATGGCCTCCCACGCACTCTTGCACCGTCCAATGCAATGGAATTCTCGCCCCTCCAGCGCTGCATGGAATTTGCCCAAAGCTCTCCGGTCCTTCTTGCGATACTTCGCAGTTTCATCCACTGTAGCTGTATCTGGAAGTGTCTCAGTTCCTTTGGTGATGTCCCAGAGGCCTCGTTCATCCATATAGGATTCGAATTTTGTCTTCCAGAAGCGCCAGTTCCTCCCATCAAATTTTGGTGGATTTGCGTCCACTGAAACGATATCCGCTGTAGGCACAGTCGGATTTCTGATGGGAGGGGAAATAGGTGGTGGATTGCGGATTTGTAGGAACAGTGGCTGCCATGGGTGCCGACACCCAATCCCACCACTCGTTCAAGTCTAGGTCCAGGTTCTTAGTCGTTCAGTGCCTCTTGCAAGGCCTGGAGCGTTTGGATTAGGGCACGCCTCTGTTTACGTAGACGGAGGCTCCGATTCACCCTAGCAAGTGTCGCCCTGATCCTACGGTTTCGAATTCTTCTCGCTCTCCCAGGCATTGCTCCGATACCATCTAACGAAAGGTGAAACCGTGTGAAGGTGCTCAAGATCCGTCATAGCAATGGTGAACCGGTGAAGACTCGTGTCTCTCCACGTGGACTAGCCACGTGGCACAGGGCCACTCTCAACAAGAGAACCCTAGCGCAAGTGCAGCTCCAGCAGCAGGATCCAATCAGCCCGTCCCTATAGACGCAGCGGCAAGTGATGCTGAAGCGAGTGGGAGCACTCCGATAAATTCTCTCAACCCACCAGCAGGCGGTATTTTTGGCACGACACTTCAGGCCAACGTCTCCTCCAGTTGGCGGAGAGATGGGCTTAAGTGGAGTACTCAGCCTTCACCACAGCCAGTGCTAAGACGATCTACTCGGATCCGCACACTCACAGAAGCAGGGGCACAATTTCAAGAACGGCTTGACTTTCAGGCTGCCCGCCGAGCTTCTCGGCAGCAAGCTCAAGCTAGAGAGCGTGCCCAGACAGCTCCAAGTGGTTCCAACACGTTCTACTATGCAGCAGCTCCTCCAGGCGTTTCTGGAATTATTCTGTCAAGGCCAAGATATCTTGGTTCCCAAGAATTTGCGTGAGGCACTCTCCAGTCCTGAGTGTGAGCAGTGGCAAGCAGCAGCAAATTCTGAGTATTCGTCTCTCATGGAGATGGCCTCTATCCGCTTGTTACTCAATCTTGCAGCCCAGCAGAATTTAGACGTGGAGCACACCACGGCGTTTCTCTATGGCGATCTTGACGAGGAAGTTTATGTCCTTCAGCCAGAAGGATATGTCATCAAAGGCGTGCAAGTTTAAGAAGGCTTTATATGGATTAAAGTAGTCTCCACGGCAGTGGCATGCGATGATGAACAGCTATCTACTCTCCATCGGTTTTGTGAGTATTTCAGCAGATTCTAACTTTTATCTTCGCAAGTTAGGTACAACATATATTTATCTTGCACTCTATGTAGACGATTGTCTACTAGTCGGTCCAACTCGCAGCAGCTCAAGCGTGAGCTACAGGCACGACTTAAGATGGTGGATCTTGGACCAGTGAAATATTGTTTGGGGATCGAGATTATACGCAACAGGCAGGCTGGCATCATACAATTATCACAGCAGAAGTATGTTGACGATATCTTGGAGAGGTTTCATTTTGCTGGGCTGAATGAAGCGTCAACTCCTATGGAAGCCGGCCTCCATCTCAGCAAAGATCAAGTCCCACAAACAGTCGAGGAATGCGAGAAGATGAAGCAGATACCGTACCGACAGATGGTTGGCAGCTTAGTCTACCTAATGGTTTGCACACAGCCAGATTTGGCTTTTTCAGTGGGAGCAGTGTCCCAATTTCTCGAGACTCCAGGATTTCTTCATTGGTTAGCAGTCAAACGTATCTTTCACTACTTGAAGGGGACCAGACATTTTGCACTCACGTACTCCAAAGTCCCAGCAGGTATGCGACTGTTTGGCTTCACGGACGCTGACTTTGCAGGCGAGGTTGAGCAGCGCAGATCCACCTCAGGTTATATTTTTAGTCTCGGCAGCGGCGCTCTCACATGGTGCAGTAAGTGACAGTCAATTATAGCGTTATCGTCGACCGAAGCAGAGTATGTTGCAGCTACTCAAGCAGCTAAGGAATGTTGCTGGCTATGACAGCTTTTGGATGGCATCGGCTATTCTCAGCTAGCGCCAACAGTTATCTTTTGCGATAACCAGGGTGCTATTGGGCGTACCAAACATTTCCAGGTGCAGTTCCATTATATTCGAGATCAAGTGAGCCAGCGTGTTTTTGGAGCTCATCCAGTGTGGAACAACAGAGCAGGTTGCAGATATTTTTACCAAGGCGTTACCTCCTTTGTTCCAGCGACACGTACAAGCACTTGGCGTGAGAGAGCTCCTTGAGCGAGCACCTTAGTGCTCGAGTGGGAGTGACACGAATATGCTTGGCATAGCATATTCTCCAGAGCTCTCTAGAGGCGCGGTAGGCAGTTAGGGGACACCAGAGAGTAGGGTGTGTTTTCCTTTGTAGCCTCTTGTGATGAACAAGACCCTGTTCATCCTTATCAGAACTTAAACTCCATATAATCTCTTTCGCTTTAGAAACTACGGTGAAGGAAAGTCTCTCCAAGAATGAAAAAGATTGGATGCGAAACAAATATGATATAGTCTGGGAGGAAATCTCTTCAGTTTTGGACAAACCAAAACCCGATTGCACGAGGGGAATTGGGAGGAAAAGTCGATGGCTATGTGATATGTGCGAAGAAATGCTTTCTTCCTATGATTAACGAATCTTCATGCTTCTCTCATCATTTCCAATGCACACCATTCTCCTTGTGCCATCTGGACCAGTACTTGAAGCTATGTTATTCTCACTATATAATAAGACACTAAATTCTATACTAACAAGAGAGTCTTGTGATACTTTTAAGATTTGCCATATATATAAACACTACTCCATTTGGGTGAATTTGCCCAACTGAATAGACACTATGGACCTAAGAGGGAATCAGAATGTTTAAGAAAAGTATAAACCAATGAGGTTTAAAATTTTCTTTTTCCAAATAAGAACATTTTCATCTCCCAAATAAACAGGAATATAACCAATTTTTTTTCCTATCTAAGAGATGGAAACTTTGTTGGTTTGTGGTTATAAGCTTTAATGTGATACTTTTGGATATTGAAGTGAGCCAGTGATGTATGCCTTAATGTGATACCTCTTTATATTAAAGTAATTATCCAGTGATGATGGCTAGAAGCTTTAATATGATAGCAAAATAAGGACAAACACATTTAATGAGGAGTTAAACAATGTGTCATGCCATTATCCCTATTATATATTTGGAACCTTAGTCTTTAGACTTTATAGAGTATATACCTTAATAAAGGATTATATTCTGGAGCCTTCCTTTTTAGGTGAAAAATTTTATCAACAATTTTGAGATGATGGATATCTTAAAATTTAAGAACTTCTAATAAGATTTTTAATAATATTAGTGATTTAATACTGTTCCTCAATCGACCAATATCATAAAAAGCCTTCAGGAATGTGTGGTGCTCTCAAAGTGATCCCCATCTTCTGTGAGAGTGGCAAAAATATCAACGCTGATGTTTATTGAAGGGTTGCAGCCACCATCTATTTTCCTTTGTCAAGAGTGTATAGATCTACATCTGGGATGATGTCTCAGCTAGAGGCATCCCACTGTGGTCACCATCTATTGTGAGGGAATCTTGCAACCTTGCCACACACTCAAGATCCAATGAAAATCGATTTCTGACTGGTGTGTCCAATCTCAATAACACAATATATATAAGAATATCCCTAGAATCATACCCATGCTCTTATACGTACTGAACATGGGTAGTAGAACTCCCAGAAGCTTTGTTGTGGTTGAGTTCTTGCTTAGTTATCAAATATATCTTAAATAACAAACATGACTTCCAAATTAAAGGGTACGTTCTCCAGCATTTGCTGGGTCCATTCTTTTGTCACACCTTAGATTGGAATTCGGAAGATATTGGAATGCTTCAGCATCGTATACAGGATCGTTCTTCACGATCTCGATGGAGTGGTTGGGCCCCAGCTTGGCTGGCCCTTATACGACATAGGATGGTCATGAAGGCATAGGATCAACGACTCAAAACTCACTTCAAGATCTACACCACTTGTAACTTTGTTCGCAGCCTATAGTCCGATACAAACATGATAAGTTCAAAGAGAGCTTCGGCGCCCGAGCCACTTTTTATAAATGAGTCCAGACAAAACTTGGCAGCTACGATAATGTACATTCAAAACGCTTGTTTTATATAGGAGGAATTCTCTCTCTCTCTCCCCCTCTCTCTCTCTGGGCACGCCATGATCAAGGTGGCATCCCTTGTCATCTTATTGCTCTTCCTGCAACCTTGGCCTGGTTCTAGCGTGACGATCCGGGAGAGGAGGCATGTGGGACGCTTCTCCCAGTTCGAAGCCAGGAGGATTACAAATGCCATCTCCAATCGCATCAGACAGCTCTCCTACGACTCCTCGTACAGCTCAGGCAGGAGCTTCAGCTATACGTTCATGGTCACGAACAGGATCAAAGCCTCGATACGCCTCTGGTTCTTCAGCATCGCCCCCTCCAGGGTTTACAGCTTGTGTTCCATCTCGCCCGATAAGTCCATGATCTTGTCCACCCAAACCTTGCAGCAAGCCTACTGGGACATCTTCAACACCATCTACACCGAGTCCCAAGCTCACGGGTATGGATCCATGATCGTCTTCTCCAAGCTCTTTGCCATTGACTACGTCTCTTGGGAGGGACAGCCGGACAGAGAGGAGCTTTGGAGCGTTGAAACCACGGACAACTCGAGCTTGCATGGCCGTGATCTTTGGAACGAGTCAGCTTTCTCTTTGCTCCGCCGGGACGCCGTGCCTGGCGATCCGGACCTCGTCGTGGAGGACTGCTGGCCTTTTGCGACGAGCATGATCAGCGGGCATGGATCCGTCGGCTCCTTCTTCATGGGTCCGTACATCTTGGAGTCGAAAAACCAGAAGTTCAAGGCCTTGATCAGGAGCGACTGTTACTTCGTCCTCTACGAGTGGCGTGATGGCCTGGGTGGCAAGAGGGAGGTGTGGAACAGCGGGAGGGTCATGAAGAACCGGTATGCATCGTGCTCCGTCAGCCTCCAAGTCGATTCCAATATGGTTATTGTGGATAATTGGGGGAGAAAGCCGCAGTTTGCCTTCGCATCCAATGTCTACTGCAAGCCACAGCCGAATTGTGTTAGAACGGCCGGGCTCTCGGTGGAGGACGACGGCTACATTGTGGTGTGGGAGACGGACAGCCAACGCGAGCTCTGGCGTGTTCCTCCCAGATGACAATGGAAAAAACTTGCCTTAATAATCCTGGCGCATGGAAAGCTTGCTTTTGGTTGAGCCAGGACAATCTCGCCGCCGCTCAAGTTGCTCTGCAAGTCGACGGCGATGCTTGGGAGGGCTTTGGAGATTTTCATAATCTGGAAAAATGCCTTTTAGCTTGATTTTGTTTGGAAGAATGAGAATAATAAAAACTTTCACTTACAGCCGCTCCTTGATCACAAATCTTGTTCTCTCCAATGTGCAAAGCTTTGAGTCCGATCGGCGGCGGTGCCTTGCCGATGATATCGGCTAGTGTGTGAACGCCCTGCACAGGTAGCAAACGTCATGGCAATATTATACACTCAAAGCTGTATGAAATACTTTATCGGTTATCCCATTGTCGACCACTGAAAGTTTCTGAAGTGCGGCGGTTATAGGACGGCCAGTCTCCCAAATATTTCTTGCAAGAATCTCCAGCCCCTACAGTTTTTGGTTCATGTCAGTGAAAACGATATATGTATGAGCAAACCCGGTCAGAGAGCTGGTTATGGTCCAAAAGTAGTTCCTGGAGCGTGCTGCTTTCAGAGATTGCCAAACCCAGACCCGAAGCACTTTTTGCTCGAATCATATTCTCCTGTAGCGTCAACAAAATGCTAATAGCGATGGCACTTCACTTTACACTTACGCTAAAGTCAAGTTTTTCAAGGGCGACCTTCAGAGACATGGACATGGTCGCTAAGTGTCCTTGTATCTTTGACATCTCTTTGTCACCGAACTTGCAGTTCGCTAAACTAAGGCTCTTGACAGACTGAAAGAGTTGAGGTTACATTAGTAGGAAATTAAACTGGAATGGTGTCAACTTACGGAACAGCTTGGAAGCAAGTCCGAAAGGCCAATAAGTAAAGACTCCGTATCAGCACAGTCCTTAAAATCCCAGTGCTCAACATTAGGATTTTCCAGCAGTCTGACAACAAGCAAATTAAGAACAAGGAAAGAAATATATACATTCTTGTTACTTGAGCACAGTTTTATCTGGTTGCATGTGCAAAACCTGGGCCTTCTCTACATATGAGGTCTGAAATAAAACCATTTCTTTTAGCATACCACCACTTTGCTAACTTAACTTACTTGCATCAGACGTCTAGAAAACAGCGAGAGCCATGAAGCAGCAACCTCGGTGGTTTCTGCTCGCAGGCATAGCTTTCCCTGTGAAAAGGGCTCAATACAGGCAAAAAATTTAAACAACGGTACCTCTGGTATCTGAACAAAGATGAGAAACCCAAGAAAGCTTGATGGATCATCACCGACAAGAGTATCCCCGTCTGGAGCAAATTTCCTTGCATCGTGAACTTTCTTACCCAGGTCGTCCCAATGAGGCTTCCGAATGACCGTGCTCCTACTGGATAGCTTACAAAAGAAAAACAAAGTAGCTTAGAAGAAAGTTAAATGGGAAGGCACACATACATCAAAGATTCGCCTTGGTTCTTTGCCCTGGATATCCACCTCCGGCGATGTCAAGCTCTCCTTCACCCTGTAGTAGCTCAAAAGAAATCCTTTCAAGTAGAACCTGCATCAAGGTATATAAAAAAAATGTCCCAACGAGAACTAAAGTTATAAACTTCTTCAAACCATCTTCGAGTCCACCGATTTTTCAGGGACTTGTCATTGGACATGAGAGGGGTCTTCCACAGCCAACCCTGTAAAGTGAAAACATCATGCTAGATACTAGTTTGCATGGCAAGAACAACGTTACTTGTTTTGTGGAATCTGAAGATATCTCGCTCGGCATTCCGAGCAACTCTCTTTGGACTCGGCTACCTCGTCCAGGGCCACCACTGTCAGTAGAGCCTGATCTGCCAGTGGAGCAGCTACTGAAGATGCTCTCACTACGGGTTCGTAGTGATGAAAATCTTCTGTCTGGGAGGTGTTTGGCATCCTTAGTATGCTCTGGTACACATTTTTGTATCTGCAAAGACTTTACGCTTCCAGTGGCAGAGTACTAAATCCATAAACCTGAGAAACCAGCTGCAAAAACTCCTGTTGCGCAGCCATGATGTTACTCGAGAGCTTCTCAGCCTGCGGGAGCTTATGTGAATGAAAAGGAAAAACGAAAGGAAGAAAGAAAGAAACAATCACACACCTCATGCTGGACATTGACTATCTCTCTTCTAACCACGTCTAGCGCCGTATGCAATCCTTCGATCTGGTGTAGCACAAAGAAGATGAACACCACTCTTGAAACGCTTATAAAAAGAAAATGCCACCTCGTTTTGACGATGTTCTTTCTTTCCTCGCTCGTTTTGCTGAGGAATCTCAAGGATTTGCAAAGCATTGGCCCTCTTTTTGAAGATATCGCTCGGAAATCTCCTGCTGGATGATCCATTCGGCTGCTCAAGCGGCAAGACCCCAGAATCCATGCGAGGTAGCGGCATTAAACCCGAAAGAAAGAGATCCAGAAACAATACAACCCGGCAGGCAGTCGAACCTAAGAATGCGCCAGTCGCTTGGCGCTCCAGCTTCCATTATGGAGCGATCGATCGCATCCGACTTCTAGAACGCTCCCTCTCTCCCCTAAAATGCGCACAAGAATGAAATTTAGCTAGGGTTTATCAAAACACTGGGAATTCCACTCTCGAGTGGCAAGAGCTGCGAGGGAGCACAGGACAGGGCGTGATCTCTAGATTCTCTTTGCTCACGCACAGATAGATCTGGTAGAGCTGGGAGCTCCCGGAATCGTCGTCGTCGGCATTGCAGGTGATTCCAGGGGCATATCCTCCGTCCTGGAGCGCGTTCTTGATCAGGGCAAGGGGATAGGATTTTCCGTCGGGCGAGATTCCTGCTTGCTCCAGCGCTCCCAGAAGATCCACGCTCTTCCTCAGGCGCAGCGCAGCGGCGAAGTAATCGCGCTGGCTGCGCAGGATCTTCTCCGAGCACGTCCCGTGCTTCTCCCACTCGTGCGCCCAGAATTTCTCGCTGTTGCTACTCGGGCAGGATAGCGAGCTCCACAGCGCGTCCATGTCGCCGCGAAGACCTCCAATCTGGAATCAGGTATAAGATCTTCGTTCGTCTTCCATCGGATCGATTGGGACACTTACTTGAGAGGCATTGAATGGTCTCGAGGGATCGCAGTTCTCGGGGTAGCTTCCATCGAGATTGTTTGGCCAGAGCCCATGGATCGAGAAATCGGAGGCTGGCTTCCCGGATTGTGGGTAGCAGCAGCTGGTCGCGGCATCACAGTATGATCCAGGCCACTATATCCAAACAGATCAATGCTGCGAAGAGAAACAATCTGGAATCCATCTCTAACCTCCAAGACGAGGTAAAAGAAATCGAATGCCGACGATGTGCCCAACATAGTGAAGAATCCAACCAAGAGCGCGGCCGGGAGCTTCGACATTTTCCTCTGTTAGTGATCCCACAGTTCCCATATAACTCTTGGGCGTTTTGTCGAGATTCGCTCGCTGCGTCGTCATGCGGCTGAGCGATGGGATCCGGCCGCAGCTGTTTCTGGTAACCGACCAAAACGAAAGAGCGCGCAATCAATTCGTTTGAATCAAAGAGCCCTAAAATCTCAAGAGCCCTAATTCCAAGAACCCTAAAAACAGAGAACCTTCTTTCCAAAACAGAGGAGAAATGCTACTGCTACCGCTGGGCTTCCTCGCGCCCATCTGGGCCGCTGCCGAATCCATCGATTTCCAGTTCTACATCCACGAAGATTACAACACAAGTAAGCCCACGGCGATCCACGCCGCGGGCCCCCCATTCTTCGATCCCAGGGCGTCCAATGGCACAATTGGCGGCGTGGCCACGGCCGACGGAGGCCCAGGGCGTCTATATCAACGCCGCCCACGCCCTGGATACATCATTGTCGTAGCTTTCACGTCGGGACAATACACAGGAAGCAGCCTTAGCACGTTCCTGCTAATCATTTTCTTCCTTGGATTGGAACGCTCGAGATCCTGAAATTCCTGGGATGATCACTGTAGGTATTATATTCCTGGGCGAGAGCTATCAGTGGTGGGAGGGACTGGACAGTTCCGAGCCGCCAATGGCTACTGCAACACGTATACAATCTCCGTCGCTAATGGGACATTGCTCTTCTTCCTCACTGGAACCCTAAAAACTCCAACCAATCTTCGCGATTGACTCCTGGAACTACAGTCACAACGTGGAATGGTAGTTGATGATGGCACTTCTGGAAAAGGTCTCTATAGTTTTTTTCCTCTGGTTCGCTCGTCAATTTTGTTTGTAGTGGGAAAAGCAAGACACTGGCGGGATCAGCCGGCGGCCATACGCATACGCATCGGGAGAGCTTCTGGGATTCTCAAAGCTCGCCCCTGCACGTAGGGATGCTTGCACGAGGAGATTGACGTGCACATTCTGGACCGCACCACAATCTCGCATAAGCTTGCTAGGGCTCAATCGATCGATCATCTGCCGTGATGGCTCTCGAATGGGATCAAGGAAACCCACGGCATGCAGCTCCGCAAGCCTGGCAAGCTTCCAGGCGTGGTGGCGAGACCCCATTGTTGGCGTCTCCACTCGGACGGAGAAATCGTGGGAGTTCCACATTTGGGTCTGGAAGCGTACGTCGTGGCCGATCTCGTTTATGCCGATCGGGACTCCTCTCGGCGTCACGATCGACTGCGTCTAGACATTCTGGAGCTTCGTGGTAACTTCCACGTAGGGACAACAAGGCCTAGACAGGTCTCTAAGGTATTTTATTGACGAGAGTATCATCGTAATGGCTACTGCAACCAATATAAAATCTCCATACTGGCCCTCTAAAACTCCCACCATTCGGGATTGACTATGCATTGATTGACAGGGTTTTGTACGTGGCATCGTCGAGGCGCGGCGACGCTCTCACGTTAATCGGGTGCTCCATGAAGTTGACCACCGCCATAGCCTCGGTCATCTGGTGCTTCTCGATGTCGCCCGCGTAGCTCCAGTCGAATCCGTGGAGCAAGTTGGAGAGAACGAGCTGGACGTTGCGGAGGCCGAGTGGAAGGCCCGGGCATCCCCGCTTGCCGGATCCAAACGGGAGGAGCTCGAAGTCGTGGCCGTGCACGTTGAAGCTCGTGCCCATGAATCTGTCGGGGTTGAACTCGAGGGGATTGCTCCACACGCTCGGGTCGCGGCCGATGGCGAAGACATTGACGAAGATCATCGAGTTCTTGGCGATGTCGTAGCCCGCGACTTTCTGGTTTTGAGCGGTGGTGTGAGGGACCATCATGGTGAGCGGGGGATGGAGCCGAAACACCTCCTTGACCAAGGCACTAAAGTACTCGAGCTTGGGCAAGTCCGACTCCTCGATCATGCGCTCTCGTCCCACAACCCTCTCGAGCTCTTCCTGTGCCTTGGCGATGACTTTGGGATAGTGGAGGAGCTCCGCCATAGCCCACTCCACGACTGTGGATGACGTTTCAGATCCTCCCAGAAACATGTCCTGCGTGAAGAAGAGACCATCAAAAAAGTGTGTACGATGAAGAAAGCAATCCAAGGCTTACCACAAGGAGTGCCTTGGTGTATTTCATCTGGTCGGGGCCATCGAAGTAGGACTTCGTGAGGGCCACGAAATCGGGGACCTCGCCGGGGCGCTGCTCGTCGAGAACTTTGGTGAGGAAGCTATTGAGCTTGTCGCTGGCGGCCTTGGCGGCGGGGACGGTCCAGTCGATCCACTTCGTCCCGGGGAAGAAATCGGTGATGGCGAAGGCGCCGCCCACGGTGAGCACGCTGTCGATGATGTTGACGAACTCCTTGGCCTCCTGCAGCGCGCTCTCGTCGGTGGAGGCGCCGGGGCCGAAGTAGACCTTCTTCATCAGGATCCGGGTCATGAGGTTGAAGCTCAGGCCCCGGAGGTGTCTCCGGAGCTTGACAACCTCGCCGCTCGCCGACGCCGCGCGGAGCTCCCCGCTGAGCTTCCAGAGCTCGTCCCGGATGACGTGCGTGAAGGAGGTGACGCGGCGCGCGGTGAAGAGCTCGGTGGCGCAGAGCTTGCGCGCCTTCTTGAAGTGATCGCCATACGAGGACCAGGAGATGCTGCGCTGCCCGTAGAAGATGAAGTTCGCGGCGATCTTGTAGGGGCGATCCGCGAATGCGGTGTCGTGGGTCTTGAGGATCTCGCGCGCCATGGCGGGGCTGGAGACCACCACCACCGGGACGAAGCCAAAGCGCAGGGACATGAGCGGGCCAAATTTGGCGGAGAGCTGCTGGAGCGAGACGTGTGGGAGGCGGCCGATGAGATGGAAGTGGCCGATGATCGGGAGGCCTCGCGGACCCGGCGGGAGATTCTTGAGACCATAGCGGCTCTTGGCGATCGCCCACCACGCGATCACCGCCGCCACCAGGGCGATGGTTAAGGTGGCGCGGATGGTGTTGCTGGGCGGGCCTTCGTCTTGGAGAGCGGGGGCGGCATTGACGAGCGACGCCATTCCGCTCGTTAAGATCGATCGATTTGCTGCAATGTGCCTCGAGCAAAGCACACTCCTATTGGAGAGGAAGAAAAAAATATAATTTTGTGAAACAACAAAGCGTCGGGTGTTCTATATAGGCTGCCATATAGCAGTTAAACAACCAGTCATTCGAGACTTGACCATGCCACGTGACATCTTTAGGGTTTATGGATATGGGTTAGGGTTCTTGGTTTGAAGGGTGGACGAGGAAATGGCGTCGTCGAGCGATAGCGAGAGCGAGAGGGAGAACGGGGAGGACGAGCTCGCGGCTGTGGAGGTGGCGCTCGCCGCGAATCCGGACAGCTACGAGGCGCACGAGCAGGTTTTACTCTCTCTCTCTCTTGTTCTCGATTTTGGCAGTGTCTCTGCGCAGTATGTCGCTGCTCTTCGCAAGGCTGGGCATCTCGACCGGCTCAGGGCCGCGAGGGAGGCCATGAACGCCTTGTTCCCGATACCCGGGAGAATGTGGCGGGAATGGGCCAGGGACGAAGCAAATCTCTTGGACGGGTACGTTTTAGATATCTTCTTGTTTTAGTTTTAGCTGCCAACGATCGCGCTGGCGCAGGAGCGATATATCGCCGGTGGTGGAGTTGTACGAGCGCGGGCTCAGGGAGTACTTGGTGCGTGGTACGTGAGCTTTATTCTCGTCTCGGATTGCTAATCGCGTGCTTTGTCTGGTTTGTTTTTCCGATTTTTTTCCTTTCCCAGGACGTGCCACTCTGGCTGGATTACTTGGAGTTTGTAGAGGACAGGGACCCAGGAGTTTCACAGTGCACACCTCAGGGGCTTCAGAAAATGCGAGAGCTTTACGAGAGAGCCATCACTGCTTCTGGGATTCACGCGACGGAGGGTTCGGCGATTTGGGAGGCTTATCGCGAGTTTGAACAAGCTGTTTTGCTGACTATGGCCGAATATACCGATGGTGACAAGGTAAAGTCTGTCTCTTTGGAAGGCTGTAGCTTAGAAGATCAAGTCACGCAGGAAAAGGAAAAACAAGCTGGACGCGTGGAGAGCCTGTTTCACAGGCAGTTAGCAGTACCGCTTAGTAATCACGCTCCTACGCTGAATGACTACATAGAGTGGGAACGGGAGCAAGGGAAAACTATTGGAAGTCTCGAAGACAAGTTTGCTGGGGTTGATGCCAACGTGTTGGCAGCGTATAAAAAGGCAGAATCAGGATGGCTAGAGTGCAAAGTCTTCGAAAACAGTCTAAGTGGAAAACCTGCAGACGCAGAGCTTCTTCAGAACTATTTGGTACGTTTTTCATTCTCGAGGTTTTGCTGATTGGAATTGGCTTTAGCTGATGATCCTTATTCCAGATTTATATTGACTTCGAGCAGAAAAAAAGTAAAAGCGACCCAGCTAGAGTCCAGGTTCTTTTTGAACGTGCAGTTACAGCTTTCCCAGTGAGTAGTGATTTGTGGCTGAAATACACCGGTTACCTGGATCAGAAGCTAAAGGTAGTTCGCGCGATTATTATGCTATGGAAACACTAACAAAGATTATTTCAGGTTGCAGTGGTCTGCAAAAATGTCTACGCAAGGGCAGTGCGCAATTGCCCATGGGTTGGTGAGCTATGGAGAAAATATTTGTTGACATTAGAGCGTTTCAATAGCTCGGATGAAGAAATGTCTGAGGTACGGCGTTGCATTTCTTTATATATCTGATTGGTTTTTCCAGGTATTTGAGCAGTCAATGAAGAGGGGTTTCCAAACGCCCAGTGAGGTACCTAAAGGCAGCTGTTGTTGCTGGCAGTTGCTAACTAGATATATTGCAGTATCTCGACGTCTTCTTAACGCGGGTGGATGGCTTGAGAAGGCAAATGGCCTCTGTTGAGCGTTTACGTGAAGTATTTCAGGTACGTCCTTTTGTTTCTAAAAGGTTTTGTATGCGATTCTTTTCTCTTGCAGCGTGCCGCCGATTTACTGGCAAACTACTTTCCGGACTTTGTAGATCGGTCATTGCGACTGCAAGGATACTGGGCACGCATGGAAGTTCGCTTAGCGAAGGATATCAGCGCGGCCCGAAGCATTTGGGAGCGTTTGGTTAAATCCAGGTAAGCCGTTTTCGAGCCCTCGTTTACTCAAAGCGTCACCTTGTGCAGCGGATGGATGACTGAAGTTTGGCAAGGGTACATCAACATGGAGCTTGGACTGGAAAATATAAATGAAGTTCGAGCGCTATATAGGAAATGCTACTCTAGAAAGCTCGAAGGGAATGGCTCGAAGGTATGGATTCTAATTCTTGATTGTGATCGTTCATGTCGTTTTCAGGTAATCTGCGAGGGATGGCTGCAATTTGAACGCGAGTTTGGAACATTGGAAGACTTTGAGAAAGCTTCCTTAAAGGTAGAGCTTTTGCACTGAAAGTGACTAATTTTTTGCTTGACATAACCTGTGTACAGGCTGGACAAAGGCTAGAAGAAATACAGTCAATAGAGGCTGTTCAAGATACGGAGGAGTTTAAAGAGCCAAGGATGAAGCATGAACGGGGCAATCAGGAAAGCTCGGCGCAAGCGGCGAAACGTAAAAGGCCTAAAGATGTAAAAGAGGAGAAAAAACGACAGAAGGTTGCTCCTAAACGTGAACCTGGCAAGCTGCATTCTGAAGCCAAGATGGCTACGAATGAAGGAGACAGGGATGCATCTGAGCGTGAGAAACCAAACGAACAAGGCCAGGCCCCTGCGACAACTGATGGAAGAGGAGAAGCCGCTACGCAATTCAAGAAGAATCGTGTCTTCACAGATGAGCTGACTGCATTTGTTTCAAACATCGACCTGGAGGTACGGTGCTACTTTTATCATCGTGTGTGTTCTTACCAGGGATGTTCTCCAGCTGACGGAAAAGGAGCTAAAAGAGTTTTTCGCTCCCTGCGGTGGGCTCAAGGGTGTGAGACTGTTGAGGGACCGGAACACAAGGCGTTCTCGAGTAAAGACTAAAAGCTGCGAAACCGAATTTACGTTTCTGACGAAGTTGTTTCCTATGCAGGGGCTCGCGTACATAGATTTC
This sequence comes from Selaginella moellendorffii, assembly GCF_000143415.4. Taxonomy (NCBI): domain Eukaryota; kingdom Viridiplantae; phylum Streptophyta; class Lycopodiopsida; order Selaginellales; family Selaginellaceae; genus Selaginella; species Selaginella moellendorffii. Next base: position 3,187,917 of record NW_003314261.1, on the reverse strand, counting down.
GAAAACGAGGAGAATCTCGCAGCCGCTATCAGCAAAAACAGGACCAAGCTGGGTGCCCGCAAAGTCAGCGTAGCGCGTTCCAAGCCAAAGCCAAAGCAAGAAGGTAACGTGTCTTTCTTTTGTGTGCCTGTTCGTGAATGCGTTGCTTAGATGTTTCAGGTGGTAGTGAAAAGGTAGAGCGGGATAAGATCAAACCTCTCGGGTGGCAAGGCTCGGCCCCCAAAAGTGACGAGGCCCTCAATTCCAACGAGGAATTCCGGAAGACGCTTCTCAAGTCCAAGGAAAAAGTTGTAACTTGATTTAGTGTGCTCTCAAACTGATTGTAAAAACTTGGAACTAGTGCCAGCTAATGTGACAATGGAGGAAAAGAGAGTTCTTCGAACAACTTGGACCTTGCTTTGACATGTCAAAACTCTCGTCCATTTCCAACAGCTAGTCAAGTCTCATTAGAAATCCCACTGTCGAAGGACATTCCACTAAGAGATTATAACTCTCGTTTGAACTAGTCTCCACCTAGTGTACACTCTCGCCTGAAGAATCTCAAACAAAAAACTCTCCTTTTCTAAGCCGGATAAAAAAGGATAACAGCTTATAACTAAGATTAAGTCAGTGGAACAAGAAAACTTCTCGATCGTGGAAGAGTAGATGGCCCTTTAATTATGGCATTTCCATTGATTATGCAGAAATTTCGTCCACCTCTAACAGAAGATCCGTTAACATCAGTGCAATATCGAATGCCTAAGATCCGGGCTAAAAGCCATGTAAAATCTGAAATTGACCTCCAAAGCCCCTAATTTAGTCAACTTGTTTAGAAAGAATCTTCCCAATGACCATAAAGACAATCCATCTTAAGATTATAGATTTGTGGGTGCCTCCGTGAGGAAGCGTTCCAAAAATTTGGATATGCCGCTATTATGTGGCCAACACACGGTATTCTTTAGTAAAAGGCGAAAGAATAGTTCGCTCTGCGGTGACCACACGGCTTGTGTGATTGAAAAATAAGCCTTCGTCCATGTTATATACCCACTGCATTGCATGAAAGTAAACCGCGGCATGTGGGATAACTTGACGAGCCCTAGTCCCAGCCCTAGGACGATTTAGGGCTATTAGTATATTCTATTATAGCAACTGGGAGTTCGATTCCCGTTGCGAGCGAGAGGGCCCCTTAGTAATGTTTAAGCGATTCAAACCCGGGCGATGACAACGTGGTTGTTTTCGAAAGACGAGCTAGAACGCAAATCGCCGTCATTGCAAGATGGGATGGATGCGCGCACGGAGGCGTCCTACCGGGGCTACTACTCCACCTTCGCGCAGGAGCTGGGCAAGAAGCTCCAAGTGTAAGGATTTTGCTCCCCTTCCCCTTGTTTTCGTTTTTGCCCTAGGCTATGAGCGAGCTGGGAAAATCTCTCCAGGTCGCAGATGACCGTCGCCACCGCAATCACATTTTGCCATCGCTTCTACACGCGCCAGTCGCTGCTGAGGAACAATTGCCTGGTGAGTCTCTCGAGGTTTAGGGTTTTTGGATTTGGAGCTCTGTGTCACACAAGTTCTTCTTAGATTGTGGCAACCTCGTGCATGCTTCTGGCCACCAAGGTGGAGGAGACACACCGCTATCTCAAAGAGGTAGTGTTTATTTCCTATGAGTTGCGTAACCGAGACGACCCCAAAGCTCTGGAAAGAATCATGGAAGACAGGGTATAGTACCTCTTTCTCGTATCTTTTCTTTTTTCTAGGACTGCTTCGATTCTATGAAGTTTTTTTCTTCTTCTTCCTGTTCTAAAACCTGGCCTTTTTTTTCTTGCGGTGTAGGATTTGTATGTCTCCGAAAAGCAGCTTGTGCTGTATGGAGAGCGGCTGGTTCTCACAACGATAGAGTTTGATTTAAGTGTGGTAAATCCACACAAGCCACTGGTGGCTACGCTGAAGAGGCTACGCATTCTCAAGCAGGACCTCGTACAGCGGGCCTGGAATTTTCTAAATGACGGGTAAGTTCTTCCGGGGTGTTTTCGTTTTCCTTGAGATGGATGCGATTGCAGGCTTCGGACAACACTCGTTTTACAATTCAAACCCGGCCAAGTTGCCGCTGGTGCGATTTACGTGGCCGCGAGGCTGCTCAAGATAAAGCTCCCGGAAGAAGAAGGTGGGCGTTTCTGGTGGCATGAGCTCGATGTAACTCCTGTTCTTCTCGAAGGTAAAGCTTTCGTTTTCTCAATCGTAGAGAATTTCGTAAACTCTTGCTTGTACAGAGATTGCTAGTCAGTTGCTGGAAGTGTATGACAATCCATCGCTTCTTAGCCCTGCCGAGCAGAGAAACGGGAGAAGCAGCAGAGAGAACGGGGACGCTTTTACTTCGAGCCAAACATTCAGCTAGAAAAGAATTCCTTTGGTGGCGGAGGCATCGCTGTTAACTCTAGGACGATCCTCTCGAAACACTGTACAAAATCAGGTAGTGTCTTCGGGAAACTGATATTTTGTTTTCCTTCTTTTTCCTGCCAAGAGAAAAAAAAAGATTTCGAACCCGGCCCTTCCTTCTCTACAGTATCATCAAAAGGAAAACCAAAGCATCACTGCGAGAAGGTGTTTGCAAGCAGCAAGTAAGCAGTGGCTTCATCGAGCTCGAGCATTTGCCGAGCTACCATCTCTCCTCGCAGGAAGTCGCCATTGATCCGGCAAGCTCCCAACAGGCTCGTCCACGCCGCCGCGCTTGGCACCAGTGGCATGCTCCGGATGAGCTCCTCGGCGTCACCCAGCTGGTTGCACCGCGCCAGCAAATCCACCACGCAGCAGTAGTGCTCTTGTGTCGGAGATATCCCAAAGCTGGACTGCAGCGACAGGAAGCACTGTCGCCCATCCTCCAGCATTCCTGCATGGCTGTAGCCGACAAGGACTGCGCCAAATGTCAGCTCGTTGGGCTCCCAGCCGTCACAGCACATCTTCCACACGATGTGGAGTGCGTCCGACAAATGCCCGTTTTGGGCATATGCCTCCACAAGAGACGTCCACGTCAGCAGGTTGACTAGTGGCATCGAGTCAAACACGCTTTTCGCTTGCTCGCAATGCCCACTTTGGGCGAGGAGTGTGATTTGGATCGTCCCCGAGACAATGTCATGTTGGGCCATATTTGCTATTGTTTCTTTCGCATCACCTAGATACCCTTCCTGGGTAAATGCATGGGCGATTAGATTCCACGATACCGCGTCGCGCTGAGGCATATTCTTGAAGAGGGTCTCCGCCTCAGCCAAGAGCTTGCATTGCACGTAGCAGTGAAGCAGTGTGTTCCACGAGACGGAATCTCTTTGAGGCATCTTTTCCATGAAAGCCTTTGCGCTCTCGATTTGACCCGCCAGAGAAGTCGCCCGCATTAGCAGATTCCAGGAGACTACATCTCTTTCGAGCATAGATTCAAATTCCTGCCAAGCTTCTACAAGGTGCCCGTTTAAAGCGTATGCTGCGACGACAATGTTCCATGATATCACAGTGCGTTGCGGCATCAAAAGAAAGATTTTTTGAATTGAATCCACGTCTACGAGGGATTGGAGCAGCACGGTCCAGGACACGACATCTCTTTCTCGCATCCCTTCGAAACATTTCATTGCTCGCAGATGATGCCCGGTGCGGGCAATCGTGGTAAAGACTGCAGTACAGGACACTGCATTTCTCCACGGAATCTTTGAAAATGCTAATGTAGCATAGCCAAGACTCTCCGCTCGCGCGCATGCATCTATTAGCACCGCCCAGCTGACCACATTGCGCTGGGGCATTGCACCAAATATTTCAAGCACGACCAAAAAATCCCCTCTACAGGCATTTGCTTGCAAGATGCTCGTCCAGGACACCACGTCTCTGCACGGCATTCTCTGAAAGAAATTTTCAGTCACGCGGAGATCCTGGCACGAGTCAAGCGCAGCCAGCATGGTGTTCCACGAGACAATGTCGCGGTGGGGCATTGTGTGAAAAGCAGCCGAAAGGTGTGACAAGTGCCCGGTGCGGGCCTGTGCCGCGAGGAGAGTGTTCCAAGAGTGGAGGTTCGGAACCTGGATGGCGTCGAAAGTGCGGGTGGCGAGTTGGAAGCTACCAGCACGACCATAGGCGTCGATGAAGAGGTTGGCAAGGTATCTGCTACTGTCGAGGCCGCTGCCAACGATAGCGCCGTGGACGAACTTCAAATCACGCAAGCAACCGCGGCACCGCCTGATCAAATCTGCAAAGTAACACTCACTTAGAAACATTTACAACACTCTTACTACATTCTACAATATAATGATCAAGCAATCAGTAAATCCAACTTGAGATTATAGATTTGTTGGGGGTGCCTCCGTGAGGAAGCGTTCCAAAAATTTGGATATGCCGCTATTATGTGGCCAGCACACGGTATTCTTTAGTAAAAGGCGAAAGAATAGTTCGCTCTGTGCTGACCACACGGCCCGTATGGTGCACTAGGCGTTCTTGGTCGCTTTATATACTCCTCTCCGGCTTGAAACCAAGCTCCGGCATGTGGGATAACTCCACAAGCCCTATTTCGACAAACCTAAAGAAAATTAGGGTTCTTGAGATATTTCATCCCTGTGTGATTGCAGGTCTGATTTGCGTGGCTGTGAGGCTGCTAAAGAGATAAAGATCCAAAGGGGATGCTCCTGGTGGCATGAGCCGCGTGGTTTCTTTTTGAGGAGACGTTTAAACAACAGCTTGCAAATTTGCAGGGACTTCTATCACAATTAGAAAGAAAGTATCGCTTCGATCGAACTTTGAGGCGATCCTCTCAAAATCTGGTAGTTTACGCTGTACAGATGAAGGCCAAGAGAAAATTGGTTTCCCTTCTGGTACCACGCTCTCGCCCCGTCCTATACTCCGTTTACGCTGCCTGACTTTTGCATCTCGAGGTCTTTCTCGCCGGTTTGGCGCTCCGCCTCGTCGACTTTGGGTGTGGCACGGCTGTAGATTGCGTACAAGATCAGCTGCATTGCGCCCAGAAAAGCGCCGAGAGCATTGGGAATCTGTGATAGCGAGAGGTCAGCAAAGCTTCCAACTTTACGAAGACAAATCTAGACTCTGCAACTTACAAGGACGAAGACGTCGGAAGTGAGGAGGCCGTAGACGAGCCACGCGCATCCATTGATGAAGACGAACAGAGAGAGGTAGAAAGGCATGAATTCCACGCTTCTCGTTCTGATTACCATTCGCTGTTTAGGGACAGGAAGTGAGTTAAACCGCGGAGGGATAAGAACAAAAAGATAGCTTCTTTTCACGTTTCTTGGTTCTACTGGAGCCAGGTGGTGATCTCTTACCATGACAGAGAGTGGAGCGACGTTCATCCCCGTTGTGAAGATCACGCACAGGATTCCCACAAACAGCTTCCTCTGGGTTTTCTGCGTCATCGCAAAGACGGTGACGAGCAAAATCACGGCTACAAAGAGAGGTACGATGATCAAGCTCGCTACGATCTTCATCTGTTCGAGGAGCAGCAAAGACAAACCAAACGATTGGTAACCGGTTCTGTGAATTGGTCACGAGAGGTACCTTCTTCTTGGCAGTGGTGTAGCGGAGGTAGATCAAAACGTACGTGAGCTGGAGGATCGCTCCACTGATGTTGATGGTGATAACTGGGATGTTTATTTGCACCCAGGGGAGACCATACCACGTCCAGAGGAGGCAATTCAGGAGCGTGACCGCGTATGGAAGCCACGAGAAATCTCGTGTCGATTTCTCCTTGTGTATCCTCCAGAATGTTGGTCTGTGAAAAGCCCGCAATTGTGAGCAAAGAAACCATCTCCAAGGAAGTGGAAGAAGGAAGAACTCACATTGGTGACAAGAACAAGCAAATTGATATGAGATTCCCTGTTACACATAGACACACCACCGTCAAATCGTCGCTAGAACGAAAAAATCTCTTCTCTTGCTCTTCGTTCTAGCTAACATACCGAGAATTCCGAATGCTAAGCTCAATGCTGCCATGGCGCCAAAATTTTCGCTCCTACCAAAAAACTTTTTTCTCTTTTTGTTTTTTTTTTTTCCTTGCTTCTCTCTTGCTTCTTGCTGATGTTTGCGCGACGAGCCTCCGCATTTTAAAGAGCGAGAAAGATTCCAGTGTCCGATACTGCCGTATCATGTGTGCGCGGACGCGTGGCGCCACGTGTCGAGGGCTCCGTATGTACGGCCCTCCGACACTGGTCTCGCGGTGGTCGGCTAGGCCAAGGTGGTCAAATTTTAAGTGGAGAAAATTTTGATACAAGCGAAGACACGCAATGTTCTTTGATTATAAGATCCGTGCACGAAGAGAAAAAAAAAAAGCAAAAGCGATCTTCCTTCTAAAGTTCTTCCAAAGAAAAAGAAAGTTAAAAAAAGAAATAAAGAGCGAGCGATACGCACGAGTGCCATCGTCAAACTACCATATCATCACATTCTTCCCAGGAGAAAACTTTAAGCGATCTTTTAGTACGATCTTTTACAATTTGGCTGTTGCGACACAAAGTCAGTTGCAAAGCCAAAAAGCAAATCTAACTTTTGCTCCTCAGTGTGGTGTTTTAGAAACTGTCGGCGAGCTGGTCGAGCAATTGCTCCGGGTTGGAGTTTCTACACATATCAACGTCGAACTGGAGAAAGAAAGAAAGTCCAGAGTCAAAACACCCGAACAAACGATCAGCTTACCATGCGTATGGCGCATATGGCTCTCACTAGCTTCTCGCCCAGGATGCTCTTCAAGTCCTTGTTTGCGTTGAGAGCTTCCACCGCGGCGCTTAGCTCTGACGGCAGGCTCGGGACTGTGCCTTTCGGAAGTGTGGAAGGATCGACGCCTGGAAAAGAGAGACGGAGCACGGAGTTTTAAAAGAGAAACTTTCAACTTGCAAGAGAAGAACTTACTTATTCCTTCGGGAAGAACCATGTGTTTCCTCAAACCATCGATTCCTGCTGCTACAATCGCCGCAAGTCCCAGGTGCGGATTGGCCATGCCATCGAAAGCTTTGAGCTCGAAGTTACTAACTCCATCAGCATCCGGTGGCGACAGTGTGCGCAATGCGGCCTCTCGGTTGCTGTGGCCCCAGCACTGAAACGCTCCACTCCAAGTGCATGGACGAAGTCGTGCGTAGCTTTGGCATACAACACAAGAACAGTTTATAAGGACATATATAAGAAAGCAATGCAATGGAGCAAATCACAATCAACTCTACCTGTTAGGATGTGGTGCGGTAAATGCTAGAATGGAAGGCAGGTGGTGCAAAACTCCAGCAAGGAACTCTTCACCAAGCGGGGACATGCCGTAGCGGGAGGTTTCGTCCATGAGCTTGTTTACTCCCCCTTCCCAAAGACTCATGTGGACATGCGAACCCGAGCCAAGGTCATTTGCAAAGTACCTGGAAAGTTAAAATGTTTTAAATTCCAAATGATGGAAAGATGAAGATTGTTTCTTACTTTGGCAAGAATGTTGCATTAATATGGTGCTTAAGAGCAATAGACTTGACAGTGTCTCGTAGCAAAAGCACGTTATCAGCTGCAGTACTTGCTGGACAATGGTTGAGAGAAATCTCGAACTGTCCATTGCCTGCTTCTGCATGCATCTAAGAGAGCAAAGGTAAAACAAGAAACATAACTTTAAAAGTAGAAACACACCTGTTCCACCTCGATATCTAGCTTTTTCAATGAGTCGTAGATGTCATCCATGATATGTGACGAGGAATCAAAAGATATTGCGGAGCAATAGTTGGTAGTATCCAGCCCAGTCCAGTTCAAAGGCCCTCTGTCAGAGAAAAACAAGAGTCAATATGCCAAACAGCACTTCTTGTATGAAAATTTACTGTTTTGACGGCTTAAGCAAATAGAACTCGTTTTCGAATCCAACACGTATTTCCTGCAGCAAAATCTCGATGTAAACACATGTTAGAAAACTAATTTCGGTACCAGGTTAAACTCCTTTTTCAGTATCTCCAGCGTGCATTGCAATGTGCCTCTTGGACAGCACTCCCAAGGACTCCCAGGTACGATGTGCATGTTTCCAAGGACTATTTCGTGTTGTGGATACCTACAAAAAATCTCACATGAGAAAAAAAAACAACAAATCTTAACGCCAGTTTGCGGCTTACCATGGTAGTCTGCGCTTGGTTGCTAGATCTGGCATCAACCTGACCTCTCCAACCGCACTCAAACCGGATCCTTTTGCAACAGCATCGATTCCAGCCGGAAGTGCCATTCCACACTCGACAAGACCAACACCATGCTTTAAAATTGAAGTCTTGAACCTTTCAGCTGGAACAACCTACAAACAATGCAATCAGTGAATAGTACTTGACAAAACTTAAAAGCTTACCCGACATCGCCTCTGTCCTGAGCCATCTCCCCATAGCAGCCGGACTTGTTTGATTTCCTTGTCCGCTGCCATGACTTTGTCCTTACCGTGCACCATTTTTTTAATGGCCGCCGTAGATGGGCTGGAGGCGGCATCGCCATTAAGTTTATAGAAAGACAAGGCGTTCTTTTGGAGGATTCCTTCCGCTGCGGCAATGCTCTCTTCAACAGAGAGATCCCCATCGACGTAAGCGTTGTACAAAACCTTTGTTAAAACCTCCCGGGTCCATTTCGTCCCTGAAAGCTTAAACATGTAAGAACCAGCATGATCATGCACATGCGTGTATCAAACTTCCCCGTACCAAGATAATACGTTTCCGGAAATGCGTATCCATCTGTACTAAACATCATCTACAGCCGAGTCTGCTATCAATTCTTTACGTGAACTAGTCTGTCATATGGGAACTTTGATACCTTATCAAGCGGGGCGAGCTCCAGGAGCTGGCTTAACGTGTTTTCCATTCCTCGGATGCTAAGCTTTGGGATAGCAAGGCCAAAGTCCAAATACACCTGCATAGCTATCCTTTTGGAAAGAGCTCAAAAGTTTGCGACCACTTACTTGTGCATAAACGCTGGCCAAGTACGAAGCCTCCTGAACAAATGGATATGAAGCATGGAGCAGGACCAGACGGCACTTTTTAAACCTTTCGTCTTCCAAAACAGCTCGCAGGTGCAAAGGATTTGACAAGCGAAGATCTAAATCTTTGTCGCCAAACCTGGATGAGAAATTCTGTTCAAAAGTTTATCTTTCGCCAAACCATAAACGCATACCCCGAATGTATTTGCATGGGCAGATCCTGAGAACACGCAACTTCGAGAGCTAGGACGAAGAGAAAATTCAAGAGCAGCTTGTTTTTTAATCGCAGAGGGCTGCTGACTGCAAGACAGCAGCACAGACAAAGAAAGTTGATTATATACCGTACAAAATCAAACAATCTTCATTTTCAGTTTCATACCCATATCTTGCACGAGTCCTTGCTCGGCATCTCGCCTCGACACGGTGGGATCAATATCAAGGCCACTCCTGTACGCAGCGATGCTCTTAAATGCCACAACTCCTTCCGAGAGTGTGCTTACAAAGTTAAGGCTGAAAGCTTTCACGGAAACGAATATAAAGTGAAGCAAAAAAAGGATATAATTTCAAGCTGCCAACAAATCGATCGGCAAAACTATCAAGTGTCCAAGTGACACCACCTGGGGGGCCCTGAATCCACCCAAAACGAATTTAATATACTTGTCCTCCTGTCAAAGAAATGGATTGGATCCTTACCTCTTTTAGGATGGCCTCGGCAACTATTTCGATCCGGAGCACACGGTGGACCACTGGAACAAATCCCTTGTGCCAGTCGAGAGCTTTCATTTTGTCCATTGCTAGTCCATCGTCGAGTAGCAGCACTGAAATCCCGGCGGCGTGGAAGCATTCGCGCGTGAGAGCTTCCAAGCCGGCGGCTTGTCGATGGGCCTCGATGCTCTCGAGCGAAGCGTCGGTCCCGTATAGCTGTGAGAGATCTCGCAAGCTTCTCTGCAAAAAAATTGGAGAACAATTAGCTAGAGCAAGCACAACAAAAAAGAAATAAGAGCAATCGAATCCTCTTCGTGCTTGGGGCATCAATCCTAGAGAAAATCTACAGGCAGAAGAATCGACCGTGCAGGCAGGTTCTTTACCTTGAAGCACAGCGTCTGGGATCCAAATCGCGCGAGGGCTTCGCCCTGCGACTCGGAGAAGGCCTGGAGCAGCGGCATGTGGGAATCCATACCGACGAGATTGTGCGCGTGGCCGTCCACCAGCGCCGTGGAATGGATCGCATCCCTAATCCTCTCGCGCTCCACCGCCATCGCCAATCCCTCGTCCAAGCAGGAAGTACTCACAAGTGTTGACTTCCACGTAAAAAAACAAGGGTTCAAACTATTTTCCCTGTCTTTAGGGCTTTTAGATCGGACGGCTGTTGTCGCTCCCCTGCTTTTAGGGCTCTTCCAGAGAACGAGACACTCTCTCCGACGAACAGGGCAACAGTGGTCACTGGTACGGTGAGAGAGAGGAGGCCTTCATTAAATGCCATAAAAAATCCCTCTCTTAGAAGTTTGGAGTAGCGGCCATCAAGGAGAATTGGGCTGGAATTCCTTCCTCTCCTCCGCCGCGATCTGGATCTAGGACCGATTGGCGCCTCTTCCTCCTCCCGAGAAGAATCTTGCCGCCCAGTCCATCAACCGGATTCGCGACAGTGGGAGAGGATGTGAGGGGGGACAAGGGCGAGCGCCGCGCGGAGATCGATCGACCAGGCAATGTGTGTGCTGTCGATCCTGATTGTGCTGCTACTGGGCCGAGTCGAGGCGAGCGTGGGCAGATCTCCACGTCACCGCCACACCCATCAAGAATTCTCGCTTAGGGCTCCTCATGGCGGGGGATCGCCAGCGCCAGCTCCGGGCTGCTGCTCGCCGCGGAGCCTGCCCAAGCGCCCGCACAGCGTGTCGATCACCGATTTTGGCGCAGTGGGCGACGGCCGGATCGTCAACACGCTCGCGTTCCAGAATGCGATCTTCTACCTCAAATCCTTCGCGGACAAGGGCGGCGCGCAGCTCTACGTTCCTCGCGGCCGATGGCTCACCGGGAGCTTCAATCTTACCAGCCATCTCACGCTCTTTCTCGAGGAAGGGGCGGTCATTCTTGGATCTCAGGTAGTGTTTCTCTTCTTCTTCCTCTATTTGCATTGCATGACAGCAAGAGAAGAGAAAGCTTTCTACTCTTCTCTCTTCTTGTTCTCCCATTTCTCTTTCTCCAAGCCTTTACTGCTACTGTTCTTCTGTGCGTGGTACAGAGTTTTTCCTTCTGGAAAAATTCTCTTTTTTTTCTCTCTAAATCCTTGGATTGTTCCAATGCTCATCCCTGGGTGTCTCAAGAATTTTCTACTCCAGCTTAACTTTTGCCCAAGTTTGAGCTAGAAAAACTAGTGTAAAAAAGTACCAGTCCTTTCTGGTTGCTGTCCAGCTTGCTGCATCGCGTCAGGCTTTGTTGAGCAGTCCAAAAACTAATTTTTTCTTAGTCGCCAAAGTTCTAAGTCTTTCCACCCTCACAGGATTTACTGGAATGGCCAGTTATCCCTGCGTTGCCGTCGTATGGACGAGGCCGAGAACTCCCTGGCGGAAGACACATTAGCTTGATCCATGGGAAGAACATGGTGGACGTGGTTATCACAGGTATAGTTTTATAGTTTCTTCCTCATTTGATCGATGATATGATATGCATAGTTCCTCGTTAAACGCAAGCTTCCTTTTCTTCTTTCCAGGCGCGAATGGCACGATCGATGGACAAGGCTCAGTGTGGTGGGACTGGTTCCACAACAAGACACTGGATTTCACGAGAGGCCATCTGGTGGAGCTCATTGATTCCCGGCACATCACAATCTCAAACGTTACGTTCAAGAACTCCCCGTTTTGGACTATCCATCCGGTTTACTGCAGGTTTGCTCTTTCATGTCCTTCTCTCGGGAAGAAAACTTTGACGTGATCTTTTGCAGCGACGTCTTGATCCAGGACGTGACCATCTTAGCTCCTCCATACGCTCCAAACATCGATGGAATAGATCCCGGTAAAAAAAAATCTTTTTTTTGGGTTCCTCGCGTTTGCAAAGCGAAAGCTCTAACTTCCGGAGATATATAGATTCATCGTCGAACGTTTGCATCCGGGACTGCTACATTTCCACCGGGGACGATCTCATCTCGATCAAAAGCGGCTGGGACGAGCACGGCATCAACTACGGCATGCCGAGCACCAACGTTTGCATCCACAACGTCTCGGGACAAAGCCCGACGAGCGCCGGAATCGCGTTTGGCAGCGAGATGTCTGGCGGGATCAGCGACGTTTTCATCAAGAGCGTGAGGGTGGCCAACTCGAGGAGTGGGATCCGGATCAAAACAGGCGCCGGGCGGGGCGGCTACATCACCAACATCTCCATCTCGGACCTCCAGCTCGAGAACGTAAGCGTGGCCTTCGACTTCACTGCCTTGTATGGAGGACACCCCGACGATGGTTACGATCCTCGAGCTCTTCCAGTGATACGAGGAATCTCCATCAGGGACGTGGTTGGACACGAGATCGGCTGGGCCGGGTGCATGGCCGGACTGGAAGAAGCTCCATTCCGCGACCTTTGCTTCGCCAACGTCTCCTTGTCGGTGGGAGCTGGAGCGTGGAATTGCTCCAATACGTATGGATTCTCGGAGAGGGTGGTGCCATCGCCGTGCTTGGAGCTGGACAGGAAGCAGCAGGACGGTGGCTTTTGCTTTGGAGAGGCGAGTTCGTGCTTCGAAGCTATCCGGCAGTACGATTCTTCCTAGGATCTGGGAGCTGATTCATGCGACGGGAGACCACGGAGCGATCGAACGACCAGCTAGTGATCGGCTAGAAGAAGAAGAAGAAGAAGAGGAACAAGAAGGAAGATCAGAGGGGGAGAAAAGCTTCCAGCGGCTTGTGAATAATTCTTTAGCGACAGGCAGGGCGCGACGAAGCCTTTTGATCATGGGATGTGAATAGGCACAGGAGGCATCGAGAGAGCTTTCTTCTCAAGAAGCTGGCATTTTTTTTTTCTCTATTTTTTCTAAAAGTATGCGTTTGTAGGAAGAGCATGAACACGCCTAGAGAAATAAGCCACGAACTAAATGCAAAGTGATCTCTTCGTTCTTTAAGACCTTGCTTTTCCTTTATTCCCCTTGGCTTTGCTCGCTCCAATCGTCACAAAGATGGCGGCAGCGGCGTAGAATCCTAAGTTCAGCGTCGATCAAAAGCTGGCGGATGCTGCGAGCAAAGACGAGTTGGAGCTCTTGATCCGGTTGCAAGTTTCGGTGCTAGGCTCGCGCAAGCACCAGTTATCTTCCAATCGAAATCTCTGTGACACCACACATTCCCTCCATCTGACGCATCGGACAACACAAACTCCGAGCCACCCTTTCCCTTTGTTTCTTCTTTCTTCGTCCTCTTCGCCTTCGTTCCATTTTCCACACGGCGCGGACTTCCACCTCCAGCCCCGCGGCCCCTGCACGTAGAGATGCTTGCATGGGAAGCCCAGCGTCAAGCTTTGCCCCGCCGCCACCTACGAGGAGCGTGAGAAATCGTTGTCTTGGGCGGGAGCAGTGTGGTCTTTCCCATGGAGATTGTATGTTAGTGTCAAGCAGTGGCCAGCCGTCACCTCTACAACTTCGTGCTCGCAGCCCAGCCGATCGCTTGATCGCTTCCAGACCCAAACGTTTGCGAACCACGAGCAAGGAACAAGGGGAGCGAGACAACGAGCGAAGCCAGCACTTGGGTCTCGCCACCATCGAGTCGTGCTGACCGTAGACGCTGACCTTGTGGAGCTTGGCGACGAGTGACTTGATCTCGCCGCTGGCCGGGAGAAGGAGCGCCTTGATATCCAAAGCGCGAAATCATTGCCCTCCCCTTGGATCACTGCTCGCAGGGCTGCAAGCCGTGTTGCTAGTCCCTGGATTCCACCATGGTAACGCGATGCTCCTCTACCATGAGCTTCCTTGTAGGAAATCCCAGTGGAATCGAAAAAAAAGGCATATACTTGTAATTCTTCTTAACATAATAATAGTAATAATTTAAATTAATTAATTTAGATTAGAAAAAGAAAATCAAGACCAACATTCTGATTCTAGCTGAAGCTCGGGACATGGCGGAGGAGACACATGCCGCGAATATCCCTCTATGTAGCTACAGTTCCAATGGTTGCTCTTCCCATTCAGCTCCAAGGCCACATCGGTGAAGCAAGTGTGGCGAAATGGCGACTGTGGCACCCCGCGAAAGTCACCCGCGCGGTTAACCCTCATCCCAACCACGTCCCGGAACGAGATATTCTCGATGGTAGCGAACGCGCTGGCGTTATACCCGGCGTCCGGGTGGTCACCATAGATCCCAGTGAAAGAAAACGCGACCCCGGTGTCGAGTATCTCAAAGCTCGCAAAGCTCGCGTTTCTGATGTAAGCCCCCCGGCCCGCGGAGGTCTTGATGTGGATGCCCTGTACGGCCCCGGAGATGGAGACGCCGTACGCGTGGACGTTGTAGATGCCCCCGGACATCTCGCTGCCCAGGGAGATACCGTGGGAGCCGCTGACGGTCAGGTTGACGAGGAAGACGTCGTGGCTGGGACGGTTGAAGGCCAGGCCGTACTCGTCCCAGCCGCTCTTGACGGCCACTGCGTCGTCACCGTTGCTTATGTACGTGTCGCGGATGCACACGTTGGAGCTGGAGTCTGCGGGGGAATATACACCCATGGTCAGCGCGGGAATGACTGCAAAGTTGACTAGAAGTCAAAGTGGCTCTAGCTATCAGCCAAAGCAAAGCCAGATTCCGTCTTATCTTATAGAGGGGAGAATGATCTAACCTGGATCGACTCCATCCGTATTGGGCGCCTTGTGAGGTGCCAAAATGGTGACTCCTTTGATCATCACGTCACTGGGGAAGAAAAAGAGGAGAAGAAAAGCTCTTCTTTTAATGCCAAGGATGGCTCATAATACCTCGTGTAAACGGGATGGAGCGTCCAAAAGGGCGAGTTGATCAAGGTAACGTTGTGGACGAGGATGTTGGAGGAGAACATAAACTCGACGAGGGAGCCCCGGGTGTGCTGGAGGGTTTTGGAGCGGAATCGGTTCCACCAGATGAGGCCTTGGCCATCGATGGTGCCATTGTTTCCTGGAAAAATCAAGTGTTTTTCAATCGATCACTAAGCGCTTATAAATACCCGTGATCGCGACGTCGGTGATCCTCAGCCCATGAAGCAAGCTCGTGTATCTCTTCCCTGGAAGCTCTCTTCCTCGCCCATACGATGGCAAGGGATCGACCACGGGCCAATCTTGAGGATCCTAGCGAAGAAATCCAGAAAAAAATCGGATTTTTTTTCCGTGCTAGAACTCTTCTCTTACCTCGGAGGCGAGGATTGTGGCGTCCTGTTCCAAGAAGAGAGTCATGTGGCTCGTGAGATTGAAGCATCCAGTGAGCCATTTGCCTCGCGGGATGTAGAGGGTCGCGCCTCCCAGCTTGCCAAAGCTACCAATGTGATCGATCGCCTTCTGGAACGCCTTGGTGTTAAGCGTGATCCCATCGCTCACTCCCCCAAAATCGGCGATGGAGAAAACGCGCGGCCGCGCCCTCGATAGCCCCGGGACCAGCCTGCTCTCGACGCTGTTGCATCCCTGGATCGCCGGCGAGCAATCACCCAGCAGGAACAGCGATGGCGATGCTAGGATGATGATCAACAAGAGAATCCTCGTTGCGGGATTCACTCTCCCATGAATCTCAAGCTCCATCAGTCGATCGATACCAAATTCTTCCTTTCCTCTCTGTTTTGTTTTTGGACGTGGCGGCCCCAAAGGAATTTCTAAGCAGCAAAAAGAAGATGTCGCAGGGAAACGACAGCGAAAGATCGCTGGGCAGCCGTCGATCCAGCGAATCCAACGGCCCCAGCGCTTCTTCCACACCTTATATCTCTCGTGACTTGTAAGTGCTCTGCCAAATCTTTTTTTCCTCCTTTGTGTCTGTGCGTCGCGGTTTTCTCTTGAATTGTCCACTGCGATTGGTATCTTTCGCTCATAAATCACGAGACTGCGTTTGATTGCAACCTCTCCAAATCCAAATCGTGGGATAGATGGTTTAGTACCAAATCAATCGTCTTTGTTCTAGCTTGAAGCAGTGGCAAGCATCATCCCGATCGCATCAAACGACTTGTCCGTCACGGTGCTCGCTCCATCCAGCATCAGCTCATGCCCGCTCACGAACCGCGAGTCCTCGCTAGCCAAGAACACGGCCGCATTGGCAACATCCTCCACGCTCAGCGCGCTTTCCAAATCCTCTCCATACCTGAGCGTCGTCGCCTTAGATGCCACAGCCCTGGCCCCATTCTCGTCCATCCCGGGCACAGCCTCGCGGAAGTAGCGCACAAACGCGGGCGTGGGAATGGCGCCCGGGGAGATGGCATTTGCCCGGATCCCATACCGCCCGAGCTGGACGGCGGCTGTCCGGGTTAGCCCGACCACCGCGTGCTTGCTGGCGGTGTACGCCAGCGGTGCGATGCCGGCGGCGCCCGTGACGTTGCTGGCCGTGTTGATGATGACGCCGGAGCCGCGCGGTACCATGTGCCGCGCGGCGTGCTTCATGCCCAGCGCCACGCCGGCCACGTTGACCGACATGACCCGGTCAAACGCGCGGATGTCGAGATCCCGGACATCGCGGCCGCCGGGCTCCCCGACGCCGGCATTGTTCATCATGATGTCAAGGCGGCCGTGTCGGGCAACCGCCGTGTTGACCAGGGCCTCCACGCTGGCCTCGTCGGCCACGTCGCAGTGGACGAATGTGGCTCGCGGCCCGATCGCGGCGCAGACCTTCTGGCCGAGCTCGTCCTGGATATCGCCCACGATGACGAAGGCGCCGTGTGCTGCGAATTTGATCGCGATGGCCTCGCCGATGCCGCTGGCTCCGCCCGTCACGATCGCCACTTTGTCTTGCAGCTTCATCTCTTGATCGAATCTAATGATCTGAGAAGGTTCCAAGATCAAGAAGAGATTTAGTGGACGAACACTCTCTACTTTGATATGCAGTACCGGATGGATCACTGGACAAGATGGAGCCTACCTTCTCGATCAAGTAGTCACTAGGTTGAGAGGAAAAACCTTTGAATCACTGCAACATTTGCATTTCCAAGTACGATTACCTGAGATCCCCGCTGAGATCCTATCAAATGCCGGCTTTGCCCTGGAGCTTTTGCCCACACTCTTTTGCTGTATATAGCGTGCTCTATCGTTCGATCCGCAAA
Organism: Selaginella moellendorffii; assembly: GCF_000143415.4. Classification (NCBI taxonomy): domain Eukaryota; kingdom Viridiplantae; phylum Streptophyta; class Lycopodiopsida; order Selaginellales; family Selaginellaceae; genus Selaginella; species Selaginella moellendorffii. The sequence continues at coordinate 3,170,783 of NW_003314261.1, read as the reverse complement.
TGCAGCTGCGGACACCACAAAAGTCAAGATGGCGTATTCTGATGTTTCATTGTCATGTGGCCACCCACATTATTGAGCAACACGTAGGCCGCTCGGCAGCGAGGATTCGAACGAAGCACCTCTTTGGCCGCTGCGTTTGCGATGGTCTTCTTCTCCTTGTGACCCAAACAAGCTGCGAGCAGGCACGTCCAGTCGAACACATCCGGCTCGAACGGCATATGCTTGATGAGGTCCTCCGTGTCGTCCAGATGCCCGGCTCGTCCCAGCAGATCGACCATGCAACAGTAATGCTGCCTTGTCGGCCGCAGCCCAAAATCCACAGCCATGGATCGGAAGTACTGCCTCCCAGCATACACTCTCCCGGCATGGCTGCAAGCAACGAGTATAGAGTTGAAGCACAGCTCCTCCGGAGGAAAGATGGGCTTCATTCTCTCAAACACTTCAAATGCCTCTGCGTAGCGGCCGTTGTGGGCGTGTGCTGCCAGCATGGCAGTCCACAGCACCAAATCCAGCTCCGGAATTGCCCGAAACAGCTCGCTGGCAGTGCTGACGTGCCCGTTCTGGGCATATGCCACGAGCAGCGCCGTCCACGTCACCTGGTTTCGTTGTGGCATGTCATCAAACAGGTGCTTTGCTTCGCTCAAACACTCGTGTTGAGCGTATGCTGACATCATCCCCGTCCATGTCATGACATCCCTGAGAGGCATGCTGTCAAACAGGCATTTTGCTTTCTCAAGGTGCCCGGATTGGGCATATCCAGTCAGCATTGCGTTCCAGCTTACGAGGTCTCTGTGTGGCATCTTTACGAGTATATCTTCTGCTTCCATAAGTTTTCCTGCTTCTAGATAGACAGTCAGCATAAGCGTCCAGGATACCAAGTCGTGCTCTGGCATTCTAAGATATATTTGCCTAGCTTTTTCGAGATGCCCGGTTTGGGTATATGCCGTAAGAAGAGAGTTCCAGGCTACTAGATCTGTTTGTGGGAGGTTGTCAAACAATGTTTTAGCATCGTTGATGTTTCCGGCTCCGGAATACATCACCAAAACTGAGCTGCAAGAAATTAAATCCCACTCTGGCATATTTTCAAAAAAGATTTCATGCGCTTGAGAGATATGCCCGGCTTGGGCATAACCACAGAGCAGTGTCGCCCACGAGACCATGTCCCTCAGCGCCATGCCCTCAAAGATCTTCCTGGCATCCCGCAAGATTCCTCCATTCACATATGCCGAGAGAATAGCATTGTAGGATATCATGTCGGGTTCTGGGATCCTGTCAAAAACACTTTTGGCTGATTCAAGATGCCCACCTTGGGCATATGCTGAAAGAATCGAGTTCCATGACAATATACTGCGGTGGGGCATAAGATCAAACACCTGACGTGCATTTTCAAGATGCCCGTTCTTGGCATATGCTGAAAGCATAGAATTCCAAGCAGGCGTGTCTTTGCTGGGCATCTGGTGAAACATGCGCTCCGCTTCTTCGAGATATCCAAAGGAGGCATACGCCACCAACATGGCCGTCCACGCCACAAGATTCCTGGAAGGCATTCTCTCAAACAGCTGCTCAGCATCTCGCAGATGCCCATTCTGGGTATATGCGATGAGCATAAAGTTCCAGGAATAAGAATCTCGGGACGCTCCAATGGCATCAAAGATCCTCCGCGCTCCATACACGTTTCCCTTTCTTCCATGGACTTTGATTTGCTCGTTGAGAGACGAGACTCTCAAATCCAGATCGGTAAACGAAGAGACCTTTGCTTTCTCTAGCACTGCTCGAATCGAGGAGGGATCACTAAAGATCAATCAAGTCGTGATAGATGTTTGCCATGGAAACGTAAGTGGCAGCATCGCCTTGATCCAGCTCCAGCAAAGAATCAAACGCCACCTTTCCAACCACAGCGTTCTTCCACTTCCCACACGCCGCAAGAACCGTCATCCAAGTTACTCCATTCGCCTCAAACGGCATGGATTTCACCACCGCCATCGCCTCCTCCAGCCGGTTCGCTCGCCCAAGAAGATCAACCATGCAGTGGTAGTGCTCCAGCGAGGGAGCCACGCCATAGCTGGAGCTCATACTCTCGAAGATCTCCCTCCCTTTGTCCACGAGCCCCGCACGGCTACACGCGGTGAGAACCGACGCTAGCGTGATCTCGTCCGGACGCAAGCCTTCTTCCCGGAACCTCGGAAACAAGCCAAGAACGCTGGCGGCGTCTCCCTGGCGAGCATACCCGGCTAGAATTGCGTTCCAGGTGACCAAGTCGCGCTTCACTCGAGTGATGGTGTCAAACTCTCGCTGAGCCGCCGCCATGCTACCGCATTTGCCATAGACGTCCACCAGCGAGCTCTCCAGCACGACGTTTCGATCGATCCCCCGCCGCAGGAGCTCCGAGTGGATAGATCTCGCGATGCCCAGCGATGCCACCGCGCTGCAAGCCTTGAGAGCCGCCACCAAAGTCCGGGAGTTTGGACGAGGAGATCCTCCGCTTCCACTTCCCATGCACGAGAAAAGCTCGAGAGCTAGCTCCGCCTCGGCGTTCTCGGCATAGCCCAGGATCAGTGTGTTCCAGGACGAGTCGCTGTGGATCATCGCCCTGTCAAACACTCTCCGCGCGTCCACCAGGCTTCCACACCTGGCGTACATGTCGATCAGAGTGTTCGCCACCATTGTGTTGGCGCTGTGATCGCTTCTCTCCACCTGGGAGTGAATCGCCATGCCGGATCGCAGTGACTCCACCTTGACGGTTCTTCCATCGATCTTTGCTGCTCCCACCTTCTCCTTGGCCGCCAGGCCAGTGCAGGCTTTGATGGCCGCGACGAAGGCTGGGACGCTTGCTACGTAGCCTTTCCTCGACTGCAAGCTCGCGAAAATCTCCAGAGCCGCCAGCTCCTCGCCACCCTCGGCATAGCCTTGGATGAGAGCGGTCCATGCCGAAAGATTGAGGCCGGGGATCTTGTCGAAAACTTTCCGAGCGTCAACCAGGCTGCCACACTTCGCGTACATCTCCACCAAAGTGCTCGCCACGAAAACGTCCGAGTCGCAGCAGCCACTCTTCTCGGCTTGGAGATGGATCGCCATGCCTGTTTCCAGCGAGAGCTTCTTCTTTTCGGCCTGGTTCTCGTCTTCCTTGGATGCAAGAACTACACACCCCTTGAGCGCTGCGAAGAAAGTCCGAGCATCCGGAGCTTGGCATTCCTTCTCCATCCGAGAGAAGAGATTCAAACACTTCTCGCCTTCTCCGTTTTCGGAGTATCCCAGCATCAAAGCGTTCCACGAGACCGTGTTGCGGCGACGAATCCTCTCGAAAGTCCTACGAGCCTCCACCAGGCTCCCACACTTCGCGAGCAAATCCACTGCCGAGTTTGCCACGAAGATGTCCTCCTGGAAACCACTTTCCACAGCCTCGCAGTAGATGTTTCTCGCTCGTTCCAGTGACTTGAGCTTGAAACTCTGCTCGTCATCTTTGGTGGCCTCCTCCTTCGCTGCCAGGCCGGAGCAAGCACTCATCGCAGCGACAAAGCTTAGAGCGCTTGGAGCGATGGACGAGCGCATGCACGAGAAGAGTTCCAGAGCGAGCTCGTGTTCGCCATTCTCGGCGTATCCCATCACCAAGGCCGTCCATGAAACCGTGGTATGAAACTCCATCCTGTCGAAAACTCTGCGAGCATCCAGCGTGCTCCCACACTTGGCGTAAACGTCGAGTAGAGTGTTTGCCACGAAGATGTCCGAGGTAAGCCCTCCACACTCGAGCTCCAAAGCCATAACTTTTTCCAGGGACAGAAGCTTGACAAGTTTTCCTTCGATTAGATCGCCATCTTCTTTCGCCCCCAGGCCAGCGCAGGCCTTCAATCCAGCGACGAACGTCAAGGCATTAGGACTCTCCACGCGTGGGAGAAGCTCCAAAGCCAGAGCTTCTTCTTCGTTCTCTGCGTAGCCGAGAACCAAAGCCGTCCAGGAAACTACACTGTGACTCGCCATCCTGTCGAAAACTCCTCTGGCATCGATCATACTCCCACACTTCGCATACATGTCCACCAAGCTGCTGGCCACGAAGATATCACCAGCGTTGTGACCAGACCTCACAGCTTCCAAGTGTATATCCATCCCCGTCTCCAGCGACTTTAGCTTGACAATCCTTCCGCCAACGAGCTTGCCATCTTCTTTCGTTGCAAGGCAAATGCAAGCCTTGAGCGCAGCTAGAAAAGCTCTTGAGTCTCTCGATCCCATCCTCGCGAAGAGCTCTAGCGCCTTCTCGCCCTGTCCGTGCTCGGCATATCCCAGCATGAGTGCCGTCGCCGATACCACGCAGTCGTAACTCATCCTGTCCAGGATCTTGCGAGCTTCTTCCAGATCCCCACACCTCGAGTAAAGATCCACCAGCGAGCTTGCCACAAAGCCTTCCATCTCGCAGCCACACTCCATAGCCTGGGAGTGGAGAGCCACGGCCTTCTTCAGAGCCTCCACTTTTAAAACTCTCCCCCCACCACCACCACCACCTTGTTCTTCTTGAAGCTTTCCTTCTTCTCGAGCGGCCAGGCTGCTACAAGCTTTCAGTCCGGCAACCAGAGCTCGAGCTCCAATCGGTCCACAAGCATCGGGTATGCAAGCGAAGAGCTCGAGCGCCATCTCGGCCTCCCCGTTATCTACGTAGCCGAGAACGAGAACAGTCCAGGACACCACCGTGTGCTCCGGCATCGTGTCGAAAACCCTGCGAGCATCCATCAAACTCCCACACTTAGCATACATATCAACCAAAGAGTTTGCTACCATCACCTCAAAGTCACAGCCAGCGATGGCAGCTCGAGAATGGAGCGCCAATCCTCTCTCCAGCGACGTTATCTTGATCAAAGCCTCTCCAGCATCTCGCCCGCCTTGCTCGATCGCTGCCATGGAGACGCAAGCCTTGATAGCAGCAAGAAAGGTGAGGGAGTTTGGCTGGCAATCCATTCGAGAGAAGTAGTCGAGCGCTGCCTGGCCTCCTCCAGGGGAGTTTTGCGCGTAGCCGAGGATGAGGGCGTTCCAGGAGACGACGTCGCGCCGCGGCATTGCGTCGAAGGCCTGGCGCGCCTCGGCCATGGATCCACACTTTGAATACATGCTCACCAGGGTGTTCGAGACTTGGATGCTCTCCCTGGCGTCGCTGCATTGGGCGATCTGGGCGTGGAGGATCCTCCCCTTGCGCAGGTCCCTGGATTTGCCACACTCTTTGAGCTGAGCGACCAAAACCCTTGTGCTCATGCAACCTAGGCCAAGAGCCCTAAATGAATACCATCCGTTGGATGGTCCTATATCCAATGGCTGACATTTGATTAAGCAGAATATTCTCGCTCTGGGAAGAAATCATGGCTTTCTTCGAACTGGTGTGTGAAGCACCAGCTTGTCTCCGTGATGCCGGAGATGGTCGAGCTGAGAGATTTGAAGGACAACTGTTTGAGCCATAAAGAGTATGGTTTCGATGACGAGATCATCACATTCACTCGTTCGAGACCCGAATCCTAAGCTGTCCGCCTGTTTGTCACTTCCATTGCTCGGACGATCGACCAAACGAAAGTCGCGGTTGACAACCTGCTGATTAGAGCACCAGCTCACACACCGTGATGTCGCCTGATCAATCACGTACCTTTAGTCTTGTGAGAAGTCCGGTATGTCGTCCATAAAATTGAATGGAAGATCCTTTTGTGCGGCGGACTGGGATATAAGCTGCAAGACGCTTGCCGCTGGCTCCTCGTTCTCTTCCTCGGATTGGACGGCGTCTTCCGGAACTTTAAAATAAACCTGGTGGAAGATAGGCGTTAAGCTCTTTGTGAGCGAATGAGTAAATGATTCACCTGGCATGTCCGAGCTGGTGACAGAACAAGGAAAGAGCTTGGACGATTGTTGAAGTTTGTTTCGGGCCTCCCAGGGATACCTTCGGGACTGGTGAAATGGTCCACGTCATGACCAACCTGGCAGGGAATTGAAACATGTAATGAAAGAAAGAAAAAGGAGAGATGAGTTTACCCGGCCACGGCCACCAAAGTCAAATGCATCACTGTCTAAAGCAATTTTGTACTTTCCGGGAAGATCACATCCAATCTTATACCTGCAGAAAAGAATGAGATCCCATACAAGTCGAATCGCCACATACCCCTCATAGGTTGTCTCTGGATGGAAGTTGAACACGAAAACTAAATCTCCTCTTTCAAAGACAATGACCTGAAATAATTGTTGAGATTTTGGTTGAATTTGGAAAGCTGCACCTTGTCTTTGTCGTGCGCACTCGAAACAATTAGAGGTAACGTCAGAAAGTGATATTTCTCCTCCAGCGCATTCATAGCTTTGTCAAATTCGTTCATAAACTGAATGCCGCGAATCAAAACACGCACAGCAAATGACAGTCACGGCAAACCTTGTATCGAAGATGGTCCGTGTCGACCAAATCCCACTGCCGTCGGCATTTATCATAGCTCCACTTGTTACCCTCTCTGGGAAAGTCGATCCATTCTGGATGTCCGAACTACAAAATAGCTCGAATAAATTTATTAGCCAGTCAAGAAAACTAGCGTACCTCATTTCCCATAAAATTCAAATAACCATCTCCTCCAAGAGCCATTGTAAGAAAATGGATCATCTGCAATTACTGATGTTCATATAAACGATCACTAATCACTACTCATACCTTATGAAGTGCGATCCCTCGTTCAATAATGATGGATTGCTCTTGCAAAGCGGACATTCCTGCGTACATTTCTTTGTCCATAAGCATAAAAGCCAAGGTTTTGTCCCCCACCAGAGACTGCAAACACAAGCGTAAACAAGTTTTCCAAAAGCAGCTCCCAGAGTATCTACCTGGTCATGACTTTCTGCATAGGCGATGGCCTTTTCAGTGTATCTCCTGTTCAAAAGCGTTGATGCTATCTCAGCCATTGACCAATGCTCATCGGTCACTTCCTTGAGAAGCTTGATCCAGGTATCTGGAATTCCCATGGCCAAGCGGTAATCAAATCCCACGCCTCCTTCAGAAACGGGCCTACCAAGCGTTGGCATTCCCGAGACATCTTCCGCAATTGTCGTTGCATCCGGATAAAGAGTGTGGACGAGCTCGTTGGCGAGCATAAGGTAGACAGCAGCATCCACATCGCTGGCTTCGCTGAAGTAATCTCGATATCTTCCTGAGAATGACATGTGTATCCCGTGATGATGGTACAGCATAGAAGTGACTCCATCAAAACGGAACCCGTCAAACTGGTATTCTTCCAGCCACCACCGCAAATTCGATAGCAAAAACCTTTCGACCTCCCAGTTGTTGTAGTTGAAAAGCCGACTGTCCCAGAGCTTGTGATAGCCTCGATCCCCTGTGTGAAAATATGATTCCTGCGTTTGTTGCCCCAAGTCGAATCCGTTCAAACCATCTTTAATGTTGTTGCTTGCATGGCTGTGCACAACGTCCATCAGCACCCGTAAGCCCAGAGAGTGAGCTTTGTCGATCAAATACTTCAACTCTTCAGGAGTTCCCGAGCGGCTGCTCACACCGAAGAAATTTGTGACATGGTAGCCAAAGGAAGCGTAGTAAGAGTGCTCCATCACTGCCATCAGTTGAACCGTGTTGTAGTTGTTTGCCTTGATCCGAGGAAGCACATTGTCCGCAAAGTCGATGTAGGACGCTACACATGGCTCCTTGGAACTCATGCCAACGTGTGCTTCGTATATGCGAGGAACGACAGGCTTGGGAGGTCGTGGATGCTCAAACTTGTACCTGATAGACAAGAAACTCATAAGACCGATTCACAGAATGAAATCAATACCTCTGATCTTCCGATGGATTCCACAGAATTCCGTCGTAAGAAGCTCCCATTTTCCCAGCTTCCACAGTCGCATACTTTATCCACGCAGGTATACGATCGATCCACTGGCCATCTCCCTTCTGCATCCGAAATTTAACTCTGGATCCATGAGGAATTCCGGGCTTCCCATCAACATCTGGTATGCGTACTGACCACACACCATATTTATCCTTCTCCATCGGGTGGCTCCATCCATCCCAGTTGTTAAAGTCCCCAATAAGTTGAGCCGCTCTATTGAAATGAGAAAGCATGAGTTTATAGGAAAAGAGTTTAGCCACCAAAGATTTACTTCTTACTGTGCAGGAGGAGCCCATTCCCGGTAGACTATATAACCATCCTCGTAATTAAATCCAAACTTCTGAAAGCCTAGAAGCTTAAAAAAAATAGGATCAAGCAAAGAAAAGTAGAGAAAAGATGAGCTTGCTTACCCAAAGAAAACTTCTCAAGACCACCTTCATACTTCTCGATGGCTCTCTTCCTCCTCTCGTACTGAGAAAATCGGTACTTAAGATGGTCCTGGTGTGGAGCCAGCAGGGGATCGACTCGCACAACAGGCAAATCCTCTCTTGCTACATGCTCCTCGGTCTTCACTGCCTTGATCACTGAACGGTGGAAATTCCATCGCGGATCAGCCATAATCTGCGACAAAGGAACATAATCAAGAGAATTTCTTCCTCGCTCGTCAAGCTCAACGTACTTTCTGACCTGACACGAGCGTCGATCGCCGGAGAAGCCCCCGGCTCGACCGAAGCGGCTGCTGCTGGCGCTCCTGTGACAGATCAACACGATCCAGCGTTAGCACGCAATGCGGCAACCAATCGATCTACCTTGGAGCTGGAGCAGGGCGAGATCGCCGGACACACGGCGGAGGCAATGGCGATCTCCATTCTCGCCCCAGTATCGACCCTAACTTCACACAAATTTGCCACGTGGCATAATTCTACGTATGAAAATTTTTAGGGTTTATACCCTCCCCTTCAAAAGGGGAGAACTATTCGTTACTTCATCATTATCACAAAGGAATAAAATTTTCATCCCATGGAATAGGACGGCCCCGGGAGATTGATGACTGTTGTCTTGGTCTTGGTCATCATGTTTATGGTGTTCGTCACGCCTTGCGATCCAATGCCGCTATCTCTGAGACCCTGTAGCGAAACCATTAAAATAAGAACCAAGAGATCATAGAATTCGATGATTGTGGTACCTGGAAGGGGAAGTGATCGGGCCCCCGAGCTGGGGCCGAGTTGATTTGCACGGTCCCTGTCTCCATTGCATCACTCATAATCATAGCCTTGTTGATGTCGCGAGTGAAGACACATCCCTGGAGAAACAACGAAAACAGCGTGAGACCTTTTGATAGAATCGATGCTGGAACTTTGTCCGCTGATAGAATCGATGCTGGAGCTTTGGTTTACCTGGAGGCCGAGGTTGCTTGAGTTGCAGTGGTGGATGGCTTCCTCCACGGACTTGATCCGGATCACCGGGATCACTGGACCGAATGGCTCCTCCCAGGCCAGGCGCATGTCGGGTGTCACGCGGTCGACCAGGAGCGGCCAGATGAGATTTCCCTTGCGCTTGTAATCCTGGCAGAAGCTCGCTCCCTTCTCGCGTGCGTCCTCGACGAGATCCTCGATGAAGTTGGCGGACGCCTCGCTCACCACTGCCGTGATGTCGCTGTTGTCCTCTGGTGATCCCACCGTGAGCTTGGAGATCCTGGCGTTCACTTTGGCCACCAGCTCGTCCGCCACGGAGTCCATAACCAGGACGAGCTTCACGGCCGTACAGCGCTGCCCACTGCACAAAACGAGAGTTTGGTAAGTTCGATCCAAAGAAACTCCAGGACTTGCCTGTATGAGAAGCCTCCTTTGACGATGTTGGTAGCAGCGAGATCGATATCAGCGTCCTCCAAGACGATGCACGCATCCTTCCCTCCCAGCTCCATTTGGAGAGGAATCATCCCGGCCTTCTTGGAGATCGCAATGCCAGTGTCTCCACCGGTGAAACTGCGCAAGAAAAAGAGAAGATCAGTGACACCGTCGCGACGATCAAGGACATATCCTTACCTGATGCAATTCACTCCAGAGTGCATGGTCAGGAAATCCCCAATCTCCGACCCCTTGCCCGTGATGCAGCTGATCAAACCCTTTGGGAATCCAGCAAGGTGGAAGCAGTGGATGGCATGGAGGCCGGCGACGGCGCCTTGGGTGGGAGGCTTGACGACCACGGCGTTGCCAGCGATGAGCGCGGGCGCGATCTTGGAGACGGCCAGATTGACGGGATAGTTGAAGGGAGGGATGGCCAAGATGACACCCAGTGGGATCTGCATGGATCAAAGATCGGTGAGAAACCGCGGTGTGGATCGATCGCTCGATACCTTGGAGGCGAGGCAAAGCTTGTTCCTGTCATTGCCGGTGAAGCTGTCCGAGACGAGGAACTTGCCCTCTGCCAAAACCCTGATCCCTTCCTCCGCCGTGTAGGAGATGAGATCGCCGGAGCGGACGACCTGCGCATCGAAATATCGATCTTGAGATGAGAACCCTGGAAATTTTCGAGGACTAGAGGGAAGAGATAGAGAGGGGGAGAGATGCCATGCATGATCGAGATCGCGATACCTCCGACATTGCATCCTTGGCCGGCTTGGCGATCTCCTTGATCAGGCACTCGGCGATCGGGTTCTTGAGCTCCTTGAGCAGCGACGCCGCCTTGTGGAGCTTCTCGGCGCGCTTCCAGAGGGGAGTCTTGGCCCACACGCGCTGCGCGGCCTTGGCGCTGTCAATGGCGCGATTCACTTCCTCCTGCGTGCATGCTGCGAGAAAGAAGAGAAATCACGAGAATGTAGCCCGCGCCGCGTCGATCGATCGATCGATCGATCGCGGCTGGAAATCTCACTCACCCTGGACCTTGTACTGCGCTTCCCGCGTCGCGGGATTGGAGATTGTGACCGATCGCCGCGACGAGGAGGTCTGCCACTCGCCATCGGCGTAATATTTGAAGCTCCCGTCCTCCTCCACGATGTCCTGGAAGGGCCCTGGCAGCCATGGATGGATCAATCACACCGTGAGAATCACAAGCAAGAAGAAACTCTACAATCGATCGACCTAGCCAGCTTCGCCGGAGCGAGAGCGTCGGGATGGATTGCTCGGCGACCGACATCATCTGGATCATCATGGTGGAAGAGAGAAAGGAGAAGGGATTCTATACGAGACGAGACGAGACGATCACCACGACGCTCTAGAACACGCGCCCTGGGAGAGCTCTCCACTCCGAGGGAAAATGTGGCTGCTCTAGGTCTTTTTATTTGGGCGTGGGTTTTGGTACTTCACACTTGCAAAGGGCTCCCGCCTCCTGCTGCTTCTGGGCCACTGAATCGAGCTGCCTTGTGCATGTTCCAACGGACTTACCAAGATTCCCTACCATCAGTGAAAAAGCGTTCTAAGCCGGTGAAAAGAACGTTTTCACCTAAGGTGATGCCACTGTAGACAAGACCCTCTTTGCATGTTCAGCGGGTCTCCTCCATTCAACGTTAGTCAACTTCTAGCACGGCATAGTTTTATTATAATGGCCAAGGACTATATGGTCAATGGCAATGGCCCAGTTATCTATCTGGACGTTTGGCTTGCCCAAGTTCTTGAAATTGCTATCCCTCCTCATCTTGTAGTATTCTCCCCAGTTGACCGGCTTGTACTTCGCTGGATGGTTCTCGTTGACCAGGCCGGGCAACGGGGCAGCGTTGGTCGCATAGGTTGGACTAAAGAAGACCGGGCAAGAGAAGCGGTCTCTGGTGGAGTTGACCACCACCCGATGCTCGATGCTTTGGTACTTGCCGTTGCTCCAAACCTGTGAAAGGTAAATTCTGGAAGAGATGGGGGTGATAGAAAGGAAAATCTACCTGGATGAGGTCTCCAATGTTCACTGCAAATGCGTCGCGGCGAGCTTTCACTTGGACCCACTGATCGTTCCTTTTGGATTTCACTTGGAGCCCGCCAACCTCGTCCTGGGCTAGCAGCGTGAGAGCGCAGCCATCTTTGTGCCTGCTCACTCCAAGAACAAGGTCGGGGGACGGGCACTTTCGGTAGAAATTGAGGCGAACTCGAGTGGATCCTCCCACGAAGTGTTCGTTCAAGGCCTTGGCGGGAGCTCCGAGGCTCTCAACGACGAGCTCCAGGACCTTGAAAGCTAGCGCCTCCATAGCCGCCGAGTAATTCTTGCAAGCATCCCTGTCAAAATCGCATAAAGAGATTCCTGGATGATAGAGAACCTCTGGGAGGAGAAATACCTGAATTCCGGAGGATTTGATGGCCACTTGTTCGCAAAAACTTGCTTTGGAGCGATTTCGGCTCTCTCGCAGGCCAAGTAGTCGTAGACCTCCTTCCAGTCGCGGACATTCTTGGTGAGCTCCATGTCGAAGTATCCCATGGCGTTGTCCGCAGTTCTCGTCACCTTGCGCTTCTCCTCGAGATCCAGGTCAAAAAACTCCCTGGCCGAAGACTCCACCTCGTCCAGCACACGCTGCGAGACCCCGTGATTGACAATCTGGAAAAATCCCCATTCCTGCGCAGCGTCTCCGATTTGCCGCACAATGCTCTCCCTATAGCTGCGATCCTGGGGCCATTCTGCGGCCTCCCAGTGCCATCCTTTGAGATCAATCACTGGAATTCCATCCGTGGAATTTACTTGGCCTGGCCGATGTTCGGAAGGAAGAACAAAGGCCGGAAGAACTTCAGCCATCGAGAAGACCAGATTCACTGAACCATTTCGTTTTCATATAAAGCAAAGTGACATGTGTCATTAGACAATTAACCCACGTATGAAACAAAACACAAGTTTGTCCTAACATCATCCAAGAAGTTAATATAATGAATATGCCGTTTTTTTTTCTTTGACAACTAGCAAATTTCAAATTGTTACTCTTAAATTCTTCATGCCTTTGGCATATCTTCTTCAGCATATCTTTCTTTTTGTTGACAACTAGCAAATGTTAATTGTAATTGTGACACTTTATGCCTTCATATTTTGATTGTGAAAGTCAATTTGTTATAAAGTAAAACCTTTAGTTATAGAACATGGGTTTTCTGAAATCCTAATAACTTTAAACAGATTCTTTGAATACATTATAAAAATTCCATCTATGAGTGCATGGAATATGAAAAGGGATTACAGAAAATATGAATATCAATTAAGCCAAAAACCCTAATTTATATATAAGAGCAAGTGGTCCAAATTAAAACTAATCTAATGGTTACCAAAATCCCACCACACTAATATTGGCATTGTAACCGTACACTTAGACCTTACACATTTGTTTTTTTACTCAAAGTCATAAAAAATACTTAACTAAATTAAATTAAAATTAAATTCTATATACTAACCATACACTAGGAATGGGTTTTAAAGCTATGCAGGGATAATCTCTTTTCTCTACTTGTTGGGCATTTGGATTAGTAGAATCTTTTATATGGCTCGCACAAGTATTTCTGGCATAGCTATCTCATATATATGAAAGGCATATATACAGTATATATATAAATTTCCAACCATTGGATTGAAAAGGCATATTCTAACATATCTTTAATCTAAAGAGTTCTTGATGGGAACATTTCTCATATTTGAGTATGCAATCATTCAATATGTATTTCATTATATGTTCTTATTAACAGATTTACTTTGATTACATGGCCATGATGTGGTAGGCTAAGTTGGCCATATCAAATAGTCCATCCCCAATAGAATGGAATTTTTAATATGCCAAAATGAGAAAATTTCCTCCTCAGAATAGGAAAATTCATTGAAAATTTGAAATATTTTGCAATAGATTAATTTTGTTTTCTGCCAACAGGATGGAAAATTCTAATAAGATTGCCCATCAAAACCTTTATCTCCCGATAGTATGTTCTAAAAGACTTTTTTAATGGAGCTCCCACTAAAATTTACCACCCAATAAATGTAAATTTTCCCATCAGAAATACTTATAAGGACCTCCTATACTCCCACTAAAATTTACCATTTGATAGATACAAATTTTCCTATTAGAAATACCCATAAGGACCTCCTAATAAGTTTAAGTGTTTTTTCCTTCCTATTGGTAAGAATTATTCTAATGAGTATTACCAACAGAAGAATGTTCTTGTTGGGAATCAAAGATATTCTTAATAAGACATTTTTTCAAAATTTCTTCCTAATGAAAAAGTAATTCCTTCAAAATTTCTTTTCTACAAAAAAGCAATTTCTAACAAATAAAATACTATTAAGAAAACATTGGTCAAATTTTTAATTGATAGGAAGAATGCCTATTGAGAGTGCTTCCTAATTAGTTTTTTACTAAATCGAAAGAATATTGAAATCCATAAAGCCATCAAATTTAAAAAATAACATTATTAGTTGTGTTTTGTATAGTTTATTCTTACAAGTTGCAAACTCATTTACAATCAATTTTAGTAATTGTTTGCTAGTTATGAGATTAATTAAAGACTATTTCACTAATAAGTGGTGTAAGAGTGTGTTAAATATGCTACTAGTAATTTTGAAATTTAACTATATTATTGTTCAAGGATTGCTAACTTCTCACATCCCATAAATAGTGATCTTGTGAGTGATGTAAGCTATAAATATTATGTAATGAGTACTTGCCCAACAAATGTTGGGTGGTTTACAAAGAGGTTTAATATAAAACTTCTTTATAGACAGTGTTAATTGTAAAAACAAAACAATCTTGAGGAAAGAGGTGGCCTTGGCATGTGGTGTTTTGAACTTTAATTTCAAGTCCATGTGGTAATGTGCATCTTGATAAAGCCAAATAAAGTTGCCCATGAGTGAAAACTGGGTGGGGCAAGTAAACTCTAACTCAGTCAAATGTCTGTCCTTGGCATTTGGAGATTGTTAAGCAATAACCCAAACAAATTGGAAATTGTCGTCTGGACATTTTGAATGGAATTTCTGTATTTGATGGTATTAGTGTGATATGTGGGATAAAAACTCTTGTCCCTTTAAATTGCCCCATGACAATTTCACAATCTAAAACATTTGGTAGCATATTTTTCAAGATGAGACGTATGCTATTGCATAGTCCTGCTGATGGAGACATATTTCTTAGGAGGATAAAAATAGCACCTTGTTTGAGAGAGAGTTTATGTGGTGGGAGACCAAAAGGTGTGATAAAATTTAAGAATTCTGTTGGAAATTTTTCAGGATGTTCAGTGTCAACAAAATCAATGTTTTTGTAGATGTATGTATCACCTTGTAATTTAGAAAAAATAGTGTTGTTGATTGCAAATGTATCATTGTTAACTAGGGTATACTTCATCTTCCTTCCTCGAGATTCATTTAAGTGCAATTTAAGTTATAATCTAGTGTCAAATATGACCATTAACAATGTTACATCAAAATACTTACCTTAAATAAGATCGTGAATGATACATTACATCTCATATAAAAAACCCAATAGTGCTATTACTACTTGGCAAAGATGGGGAGTAAAAAACAATTTCTCTTTGCAACTTTAAACACATGCAACGAAGGAAGAAGACTGAATTAAACCCAAGAATGCAAAAAATTATTAACTTATTTTTGAGAGAAGCTTCTTAAATATGCTTGAAGTGTCCCAATCAATAAATCTTTCCTATGGGGAAACAAAAGACTAAATTTTCCTATCGGGAGGCATATGTTCCTATCGGGAAGTATAAAGCAAATATGTTCTATTGAGAAGACATTTTTTCATCAGGAGTTTTTCCTATCAGGAACATTCATCTCCTATTGGGAAATTCATCTATTAGGAAAATATATATCCATTGGGGGAATCCTATAAGAAGATCACCATATCCATTACGTATTCATATGTGGGATGGCCATTTAGTATATGGTTAGGCATTATTCATTCTCAAATAATTAGCTATTAATTCTTAGTATTATATATAACTTGCCATATATTACCTAGATATCATTATATACATGATATCTATGTATATGTATACATGTATATACATATATATATATATATATATATATATATATATATATATATATATATATATATATATACATATATATATATACATATATATATATATACATATATATATATATATATA
>NW_003314261.1:2979713-3152848 GCF_000143415.4 Selaginella moellendorffii | reverse complement strand
TAGCCATCCTATAAGATAGTTATTAACTCAAACTCATAATTATTAGTAGAACCCACTTTTGTGTCTTTCTTTAGTCAACCTTGAAGACCCATGTTAACTTGTACTCAAAACCTTCATTTTTATCTTGCATTGCATATAAAAAGTCAAATTCACTCTATTCATATTTTATATGCTTTTTATCCCCTCCTCAAAGGAAAAAAAATTTTGAAGCACTAGCTTCATTCAGACTTATTTTGCTTATCTTTACTCTACCATTGTCATGAATGTGATTGTAGGTAATGATAGTTATCTATTAGTGAGTGCTTTCAAGTATTCTTTTTTTACTACGATGGTAAAAAATTGGTATTACTAGTTTCTGTTATAGTTCTCTTATTCAAGCATTAGTAAATTGAGTTTAAAATCTATACTTAGTTAAATAAATATAAGGTAGAAACTCTTGTTTTTTGTTGAACATACTTAAACTAGCTTTAGTTCTCTTTTGCTTTGTCTTGAATTATCTTGACAAGAACCCTTATATATTAAGCTCTAGTCTTTTAATACCACTACATAATATCTTACTATCTTTGCCAAAACACCTTTGTTATCATGCCTTATATGTTAGTCCTATTTGATTTGATCATTTATAGAAAGTGTCTAAATCTATTAGTGAGGCATATCTATGGAATGTAAAAATTGTTCTAATATTATTCCCACATCCAAATTCACAATCTAGTGCAATTTCATATTTAGTAAGTTTTCATAATTATCCCAAAAACTAGCTTTTGGGACTAGGGTGAAAGCCCAAAGTGTGTTTTCATATAAAGAGGGGGAGGGGGCGAGGGGGGGTGTTCTAAATGTATTCTAAGAATAGTGGGTAAATTGGACATAGCCAATTAATATAAGATATTATCTTAACTAGGTATGCCTATCTTTATTTTACATTTGTTTTAGGTTTAAGTCCAAGCTTTTGGTAGAGTATTTATATTTTTATATTAAACCACTATTAGACTTTAATTGACTCCATTTTGCATAATAGTTATGGCATTATGATGTTGTAAGGAATCAAATTCTCTGAGGTGTCATAGGCTAAAGGATCCCAAAATTATAACCAGAACAATAAAGAGTTCATCAAATAAATTGAGTCCGACACCAACTCCAAGATGGAGTTCAAGATGCAGTCTGAGATCCAAGATCGGGTCCAAGACCAGGTCTGAGCCTGGGTCCGAGATCGAGTCCGAGGTTGAATCCACGATCGAGTCTAAGACCAAATTCAAATACTAATATAGGTCATGGGGTGAAAGCCTAACATGATTGTCTCTAGAGTGGGGGTACTGCAAGGGTTCCAAAAGTATAGTAAAGATAGTGAATTCTAGGAATTAGTCTTGAAGGAACTTTCTACTAGTACTTCTAAACTGACTTAAAGTTGGGACTAGGGGTTAGAGGCTTTGGGTGGGAGTGAGCATGGACTTAGGTGATGCCAAAGAAGTTACCTAAAGAAGTGATCAAGAGCAACTCCCACTCTTGGAAAGGAAACCAACTGTAATACTCTTGGCTCATGTGGAATGATGCCTCACTTGAGTACTATACAACTTATTAGTCTTCACTCTTACTTAGGGGCTTGAGCCATCCTTTTGGGATGGAAGTGTAAACTTTAGGTGTATCTTTTACTTTGGGACCTCAAGGGGAAACACTATAGTGTAATAGTTTGATATGGACACCTATATAATGGATGCATGGCTAGGATTTAGAGGTCTTATGATCAACAAAAGGATGTTAGTTTGGTGTGCTTAGCTATTTGTGCTTGTAGGGAGTGTAATTGAACTTCAAGTCTAATCTAACCCAGAAAGGTGGATTAAGAAGGAATTTAAGAATCTGTGGATGGATGGTTAACATTTTGTCCTCTTATCTAAGGGGAAGTAGCATATAATGAGAATCACATCTTGTGTGCTTAGGGTTTGTATGCAATAAGTAATTGAATCCAAGTAAGACTAAGTAGAAGTTGGTACAATAAGTGGGAACCTTGACAATGGAACATAACTAAGGCCAAGGTAGTAGTGGTAGGATAGATGAGGAAAGTTGACAAATTGAAAAGGAAAAATATATAACTTGCAAATGTTCAATATTTTAAAATTGTTTCAATGTCACTCTATGCTTCTATATTTTCACTCCTTAGGTTGTATGATTAGGATTTTGGCTTTATCCCTAGAAAGCTCACACAATATAATACAAAAATATATATATCAAAATCTATACCTAGGGATGCATGTAAATCTATAATACCCAAATATGGACTTATTTGGATCACTATTTTTATTTTTGTGTATGCAATAAGACTAATTGTCCACTCTCATTGGATAGTACATGCTAAAATACATTTTTGTAAACCAAATATAGCACACATAATTTCACTCTTTAATTATAGTGACTTACCATAGGATAATAAAATTTTAACCTTTAAATATGTGGGTCAAGGGTAGTGGAGTGGAACTCAAGTTTTAAAACTTAATCCCACTGAACAATATAGGATGGATTTTTTTTATACACAATTTGCATGAGTTTGTGTTTGGTTTATAAATGAGACATATTAACAACTTAAGGTTAAATTTTGAGTTGGAAGGATTAATATTAGCTTATAGGTGGTTACCATGAGTTATTCTATATTACTATGGGTAAAAGTAAATCTCTCATAGATTTATTATGAATGGTGAATAAGCTAATCTGTAATTTTTTAACACAACACTAATGGATTCTAATTAAGCACGATTGTGAGTGGATTAATAAAGAATCTAGAGTTTAGTCTATTGGTTCAATTAATCATCGCTATGCTCTCTCATACATTTTTCTTATATTAAACTGAAGAAAGTGCAAGTGCAAGCTTGAGATTTAAGTGAGTTAAAATTGAAAAAAGAGTTATCAAAGACAAAGGGTCAAATATATAAATCATCTTCTTTTCTTAAAAATATGATTTGTAATGATGCATGTTAGTTATAACAATTATACAAATGGTGAGTCATATGATAGATAGTGATAAAGTTTTACTATTGAAACGCTTGAGTTACAATAATTAATTCTTTTTCAAAGACCTTACTCTTTAAGTAGCTTAGTATTTAATTAGTTTTCAGTTTAGTAAGAAAAAGAGTAATATGAGTTTGTCTATATTGTGAATGAAGTATATAGTGCTAGGTGTTGTAAATCTCTTTTAATAAAGTGGGGTATTTATGTTGTATTTTATCAAATAAAATTGGCACTTGATACTCATGTAATTTTCAAGTGCTGATATTAATGTTGTTTATGGTATTGCTTGATTGATGAATTAGTTAATGTGATTTTTATATTATATTTTAATCACTTGTCCTCACTCTATTTTTGGGGTTAAACACTTTACCATCCCCTTTAACCCCCTCTTCCACAGAAAAAAAATTGGAACGTTAAGATAAAAAGGAGAAAGAAAGAAAAATTAAGGAAGAAACATTGTGAAAAAAAATGGAAAAATAAACAATAAAAGAAGAATTTTTACCAAGCTTAAAAAAAAAGGGATCTCTTGTTATAAAATACTTCGGTTACCATTATATAAGTATAAGATTCACACTACTCAACCTCCTCAATACACAACTCAATAGTTTAAATATGAAATTTAATTGAAAAGTATATACTCTCAAGAGAATATATAAACTCCTCAGTAGTAATGGTAAAATAAAGGCTTTCAATGGGACTTATAATCAAGAATACACACCAAATCTAAAAGTTTTACAAAAATGACTCAACCCTTGGAACAAAGAAATACTTAACATTATAATTGATCAAAAACTTTGTCAAAAAAACAAAAGTAAAATTCTTAATTTCACAGCATGTAACCTCACTATAAATATAAAAAGGTGGTATAAGCTAAAAAAATAAGAAAAGGTTGGGAAGAGCAAATCGTAAAGATAAAATATCAAATAACAAATTAAAGGATTGATACCTATCTTACGAAATCTTTAATTTATCTTGGTATATATATATATTAGGTATTATGCAATGAGTATTGAAAGATCAAACTCAATATTGTGGGGGTTCTCAACACTAGCAAATGCAAACCAATAACATAAGTTTTTCATTAAAAAAAAGCAATGAACATTAAAGGGAGAGCAAATTTAAGCATATTGATAGCTAAAATTTTAAATTTTACAAAACGCTAATACAGATCTAGATTTAAAAGAATATAAAGGATTAAAAATAATAACATAAGTCCCAAATGCTATAATAAAGCACTGCCAAAATATTTACCCTTTAGGAACAAATTTCAATGCCACCAATGCGAGTATATTAATTAAGGTTTACACCCATCCTTTTAAGACTAAATTTAGTCAATCCATTTTTGTTAATTAGTATAATACCTAAATATGTGTAAACTGAATTAACTAAAATTAAGAAAAATGTATTATTTCACATCCTTAAATTATAGAATGAATAATTTGGTTAGAAAACTTATAGGATAAAGTTTTTAAAGCTTAAATATCAACCATAAGATAATAATTATGTAATTATATTTATATTTATATTTAATCCATAAATTATTATTTCTTATAAAAATAAATCTAAAAGTGATATAAATTGTTAAAAAATTAAAAAGAAAAAATAGAAAAAAAAATTCTTTATCTTTTATTTCAGTTGTTAGTTTCATATTAAAATCTTTTAGTACTCTATCAGAGTCAGAGCTACTTCTCAGTTTTGCACGAGTCTCCTCAGCATCTGCAAATAAAGAAATTAGTGAAAACCAATCCAGCACACTTAGAAAGCTATCTGCATTCCTGTTGATGGTCATGAATAGTAAAAATGATAACTGATTTTCCGGCCTTGAAACAAAAGCAAGACTTTCTTACATTTCCACGCAAAGCAGCTTAAGGATTGGATACCTTTGGAGAGGGAGTTGTCTGTAAGTGGACTAGTGTCAGCCATGCAAGGGTTATCCCAGTATGTTAGCGTTATTGTCGAGCTCCAAGTTCCTATAAAACATAGCCTTTTGACAAGCGTAGTAAATCTTGGTCAAGATCACACTTCTAGTGGAGGCTGTGGATCAGACAAAGAAGCAAGCATGATGAAAAGCTGGAAAAAAGAGAAGAAGAGGACGAAATGTACCTTGCTTGGTCTAGGAGAATTGGAAGCGTGCGATCTTTGATCTGTAGCCATACAAAAAGCTGCCAAAGTCACAAACACGACAAAGGTTAAACAAAGAAGTAGCTATGGAAGGAAGGACAAGAAAAAAAAGAAGAGAGCATCAGAGCGCAAGTGAGCAGCCATTTAGCAAAGGTTTGCTTGTCCTTCTCGGTGATTTGTTTGCTCATCACAGCCCAAGAGACTAGAGCAAGCAAAATCAAAGAGAAGAAAGAACCTATAAATTAATTATATACCTTTTGTGAATCAGAAGCTAAGCATTCTCGTATTTGTTAGATTCTTCTCTCGCAAATTCCTCTAGAAGTTGCCAACTAGCTATCACTCATGGTTCTGGAGAATCAAGAGAAAGTGAGTGATCAACACAAGATCACAGAGCACTCGCAAGAACAATAGAACAAAAACTTATATGTTTACATGGAAGTGCATGTATTGATTGCCATAAGTATGTCATTGCGTAACTCGGAAGACAGAGAAACTAAACTCTCAAATTGTCTTGCATCACTTGTTTCTGACCCGGTTGAGTACCAAGCTTGACCTGTTCGTAAAACCAAGATCAAAATCCATGTCCTTGAAAAGTATAGCCTACCCTCAACATGACTGATCCTGCTAGTGTTGGCACTTCAATGGTTCCACCCATGGCAATGGCGTCAAATCCAGGACAATGCCAAATCAGCATTAACTATAGTTCTGGAAAAGGGAGAAAGAATGAGCAAGAAGAACAAAAAAGTGCCACTACTTCTAGAAGTTCGTGGGATGACAATTGTGCCTGGGCATACATAAGAAGAAGAAGAAGAAGAAGCTAAGGCATCCCTGTCTTTCAAAAGCACAATCACCAATTTGCACGGAGTGACCCCACTAGGCATATAAGATCTTTAAGAGACCATGACCAATTGTTCACCTGCAAGATCGAAGCCAAGCTCTACAATAAGCTAAATGTGGAGAACACGATTCTAGAATTCACACAAGAGCAGACTGAGATAAAATCCCTCCAAGCTAACGGGGCTGTCCAAAATTTGAGTTGAGCTCATTTTAAGCCATCTTCAAAAACGTTCATTGACTTTAATTAACTGTCATTGACTTTTTGAGTTTATGAGATGAAAAGTAGTACAGGCTTCCAGCGAACAAAGAGAGGGATGACGGTAGAGCTCTTGTGGGCAACAAACACAGCATGGGTGGCAGCTGCACTCACGCCGATTGTCAACCGTCTCTGGACCACCAGTTTGCCGGAGTTATGGATGATCAACAGGGTTGTGCATGTACATGAACAGGGGACCAATTATCACTGTGTCTAGCATATTCACAAAAATCCTTGCCCGGGTATGGGCGGAGGAAATTCAAATCTCGAAGCAGGTTTTCAGAGACATCACTCGTGCCTGGACCACCTGCTTATGAATCAGGCTAGGCCACAGCAAAGTCTTCATATTGTGGTTTGTGGATTTTGCCCAGGTATTTGACTTGGTGCCTCGCAATCTCCTCATTGAAACTATACCCTAGATGTTTGCTGGGGGAACAGTACCTTCAATGATGGGTCTGCTATTGCCTGCTTTGACATGTTGGCACGATTCTGCATACCAGCGGGTATGCGTCCAAGACGCAAGTCATGATATTTGGCAATCCATCATCTCGTGAATGCCTCTACAACGGGGAATCTGTGGTGGAAACCATCGAATACATGTACCTCGGCTATACAGCATCAGCAGCGCGCATGGACGCAGGGCATTAAAGCTGCACAACTGGGTTATTACAGCCTCCAATCTGACTGTCACAACAATGCCATAACCAATTCTAAGGCAAAGCGATCTTTCTATATGGCTGTGGTGGTCTTGGTGGCATTGTACGCCACTGAGTCGGGGCTCCCATGCTACATACGGGATAGGACTTGAACATCCAAGAGCTACATGCCTACACCATCATGGTACTGGAAAGCTGTTTGCTTCCACTAGAGATCCTGGCATGGAAACGAACTATTGCTCTGGTGAAGGCATTGCGCAGGGACCCTCGGGAAAAGCTAGCCTCTTGAGCGATGGAAGATTCATATATGAACGAAAGGGAGGATGGTGGCATGAACTCAAAGCATGGACCGAACAAGGCCTGGATCTGGAACTGGTGGTCTCCGACCCACTCGATGACTACTCAACATGAATGCATCAAGCGTTGCACCAATGGCTAGCGGTGCCACTAAATATGACATCTATTCAACCCCACAGGTTAGGCTGCGTCGCACCCTGGGTGAGGACGACCCTGGCTACCTATTGCCGTGGGGCACATCGACTGCAAGTAGAGCGTGGCCGCCATATAGACTGCATATACCTCACAATCAACTCAACAGGCCAAGGACGTAAATTTTCTTGCAACTTTTGCGAGCTTGCAGTCCACGACAGAAATCTCCGCTCCAAAAGGTCGACCTCTGACCGCAAAAACTAAACATCACCAAGCTTTAATAAACATCACAATGAAAGTTCAAGATTGTTGTTGCACTCATAGAACCATGCCATGGAGGAGGCAAAGCCTAGGCTCAAGATAATGCTCGATGATATTGTGTAGCACAGTCGTGTTCCTCTGAATCCTCTCATTGTTTTGTTGTTGTCTCTCTCTCTGCTCGCTGGAAATTACTGCGCACCTGCCAAGTTGCCCAGACAATCGAGACATTGGGCACCACAAGTGAATGGCCAATGGCCAATGCGGAGATGCCGGAGAGGTCGTGGACGAGCATGATCCCGGGAAGAAATCTTGTGTTGTGGTTGACGGAGGCTTTGGCCCGAAATTCACAGGGTGAGGGAGTGATACCTTATTGGTCTGCATTGCAGAAGATGAGTCAGTGATTCTTTTGATCAAGCACCTGGGAAGGCGTCATGATCTTCGCGATGGATTCAATCTCCTGGAAGCGGAATTTGGACTTGACCAATCTTATAGTTATGATTTATTTAATTAAAAATCACATCTTAAAAGCATAAAGAAGAGAATATCCATCCTCTTTAGAAACTTCAACAAATAATCAAGGCCATCGATGGCACGCATTTGCTAGGTGGAGGTATGTGATTTCGTTGAGAGGATCCAGAGTGAGAGCGTGTTGGGCTGCTCGAGCCCCGCTGTGGATCTGGTTGATCTGACTCATCGAGCTTCCCAGCAGGCACAGCCAGTCTACAGGCTGTGGCTCCGATGGCATGCCCTTGATCACACTCTCAGCAGCCGCTACATCTCCAGCTCTAGCGATGGCATCCAGGAGGCAAGAGTAGTGCTGTTTACTTGGTTGTAGATGGTGATCCACAACCATGGATCCAAAGCACCAGTAGCTCAGGCTAGCATCTCCCGCGTAGCTAAATCCAATGAGCATGTTGGTGAAGGTGGTCTCGTCGGGGCTTACACCCTCCATGGCCATGTCTTGCAAGAGCTGCCTAGATGCCTCCACCTGGCCTTTACGCGCATGGGCTGCCACCATGGCGTTCCACGACACAGTGTCGCGCTGCCACATCATCGCCAAGAAAGCCCGAGCCCGCTCCAGGTGGCAATGCCTGCAGTATGCCGACAGCATGGCATTCCAGCACACTACGTCCCTCTCCGCCACGTCATTGAAGAGCTGGCAGGCCTGCTGCACATGCCCAGACGCGGCAAGCCCGGTGATGGTGACGAGGCAGGACACCGTGTCCCATTCAGGCAGGCCATCCAGAAACGCTTTAGCGGCACTGGCCTGGCCACATCGGCAGAGCCCAGCCAGCATGGCATTCCACGTCACTTGGCTCCAACAGGGCATGGCATGGTAGAGACTCCAGGCATGGTCCAAATGCCCTTCAACGGCATTTGCAGAAACTATGGCCGTCCAGCAGAAAATGTCAAGCTCTGGAGCTCGATCAAATACTTTAATGCTGTCTTCCAGTTTTCGATTTTCTGCCATTGCGTGTAGCACTGTTGTAAAGGAGATGAGATTGTGCTGGGGCATGGATTCGAAGAAACTTTGAGTGTCCCGCAAATGCCCGGCTCTGGCATAGACGTTGAGCATCGCAGTGGCGGAGACGAGGTCGTGTTCTTCCATGTCCTTCTCGTAAATCTCCCGGGCCTCGCTCACCATCCCCTCGCGCGCCAATGCCGCCAGCATTGTCGTGGAGGAGACGCCATTCCACTCGGGGATGGAATGGAAAACGTCCCGCGCGGTGCTGATCTCGCCTTGGCGCTGCGTGTACGCCGTGAGGAGGGCGTTCCATGCGACGAGATCGCGAGCGGGCATGGCCTGGAAGAGGTGCCGTGCGCCCTCCAGATCACCGGCGCCGGTGTAGGCGGAGATGATCGACGCCCAGGAGAAGGCGTTCTTGGCTTCGTCCGGGATGAGGCGATCAAAGACGAGGCGCGCGTTGGCGATGGCGCCGAAT
This sequence comes from Selaginella moellendorffii, assembly GCF_000143415.4. Classification (NCBI taxonomy): domain Eukaryota; kingdom Viridiplantae; phylum Streptophyta; class Lycopodiopsida; order Selaginellales; family Selaginellaceae; genus Selaginella; species Selaginella moellendorffii. The sequence goes on along the minus strand of NW_003314261.1, from coordinate 3,143,351 downwards.
CGCCCATACATCTGGACGAGGAGATTGCAAAGGAAGACGCGATTGCCATGGCGCAAGACGAGGCGGGATTGCGCGTCCTGGAGCTCGCTCACACTCCTACACGATCGAATGGCTAGAGCCTCGTCACTATCGCGCATCTAAAGAATTGCAACCTGTAGAATATGCTAGAATTTAAAACATTTTAACGGTAGCGATCAAACTTGGAGAGTAACATCGAAGCCCACGATTGTGGCTCTGTTGGTGTTCGATGTCGTGTTGAGTACTGCAAATCCTCGAGCCATTCGAAACTTTCCAGTGCCTCCGATCACCGCGATCTCGCGCTCCGCTAGCAGGAACCTGTCCGCGCCATGAAAGCTTATGGTGCTGCCATTCTCACTCCCGCGGCTAAACACCGCCGTGAACGTCAGGAGCAAGCTGGAGCCGTCCAGCGCGCTGATCATGTAAGTCCCCTGCGCTCTTCCAACCGGCTGCGACGCGGGCGAGGGGCCCTCGGTGAGCAGATCGTCGATCACCATCACCGCTCCAAATGCGGCTGTAGAGTTCGCGGAGCCCGCGACCCGGAGCACCGTCCTCGGCGAGAGATTGAAGTTGTCGTGCATATAGAACTGCATTCTGGAAGGCGCGGCATACCCCCACTGAGCTAGCAAGAAGATCGAGAGGCCAAGCACTGCCGCTTGGAGCACCTCCATTCTCTCGAGGACTTCGATCTGGACTGCCGCTCTCCTGAAAGCATGAAAAAACCAAGGCTTTAGAAACGTCTATAAAAAGCAGAAGAAAATCAAAGGTGGACTCACCAGTCAGAAGCGGGCACCACTGTCGCGCACTAACGAAAGAATGAGTCATAAAGAAGCGACTGGAAAGCGAGAAAGCGGGCGAGAAGTGGGAAATTATTTTACACGAATTTACCGTCAGAGAGCCTCCACCTTCCTCCTCACTGGAAGGTCAAGAGCAACAAACCAACAACCTTTCTAGACGTTACCGACAGCCGATAACGCAGCACGCAGAACTCTAGCTCGCTTCTAGCTTAGCCGGATTCGTTGACCGGGATAGATAACATGTTTGTCGCGAATCTGTCACAAACCTGAAGCTCAGTCCGGGACTTCCACGAGTTTTACAAGCCTTACCTGAGGATTCAGACGATAGAAATTGGAGTCGGGGTCCTCCCATTCATCGGGAACGATGCTGCTCAAAGTTTCTCCCTTTTGCACAATGTGATACCTGCGGGCTTTGAGTCAGTTATCGCTGCGTAGAAAGGCCAAACATGTAGAGTATACCTTTCTTTGATTTTGGAGGATCCTCTTCTACACGGGACAAAGCAGGAAAATGTTATACTTTGGATTTATATAAAAATACGACTACCTTGGCCACACAACGATGGCACCAGCTACAACAGCTGCTCCACTCAGGACCTGCGAGGGACCAGCGCATAAGATGGGAAGAAGTGAGAAAAATTGATACACCTGCTTCACGAAGTTCTTTACACCCCCGGACACCTTCCTATGGTTTGCCGGAGAAGATGAAGGAGAGGAACTGCCCGAGCTCGAACTCTTCAAACAATGCGAAATCACGTCAACACTCAAAGAGAATTTCTTTTCCAACCTCTTGTTCCAGGGGTTTGTCCGTTGCAGCCATCAGTTCTGGATGTTGAGCCGCCGAAAGTTCTCTCTCAATTCTGTGCTTCCTCCCGTGTTTTAGTGACCACCTTGTACCATGCTCTGATCCCGGAGGACTTGCATGCCTGACCTTGGAGGTACGCCTCCAAGGTCCCAGCTCCTTGGCTCGCCAATCCTCAAGCTTCTGTTTGACTGTTTTCTGCGAGTGTTTCACTTGATCGCGAAACTTCCCTTCCTCTTGCGAGTGCGTCTTCGATCTCAAGCCTTCCTGTTTACAGGATCCGGCCTTCTCACTCGATCGGTCTAGATTTTTTATCCACTCGTCTGCTTTAGCTGCTTTGGCAGACGTAGATTTGTCGATCTTACTCTTCAGCTTCAAGTCCTCCAGCCACTTACTATCTTCAGCTTTCTCCACACCAGACTCTGCCCTGTTCTCGTGTTGTCTTCTAGACAGCCAGTTGAAATTCTGCGATAAAGTTCTGAGTGAGATTCAAAAGAAACAGAGAAACGATACCTTGCGCCTGCTACTATCAGAATTAGCCTCAGCCGCAGCGGGATTTGATGCTGGAGTTGCAGTGTCAGTAGCAGTGGGAGCTGTTACATCGCAATGTTTAGGAGGAAGATCCGGCTTCAAGGTAGTTGCCAGCTCGGGTTTTGGACCAGAATGTTTCCGTGATAATTCCTCAACCTTTTCCGTTCCACGGCCAGAAGCATCTTCGTCGTCGGGCAGACCACTGCGAGTACCCGCTTTGGAAATCTCTTGTGGAACAGTATCCAAGTTTTCGGCCTCCTCGGAACTGATTTCAGTGATCTTAACGTTAGAGACAGGTGCTCGGCGAGACTTGAACGACTGACCGAGTCCTTTCCGTTTCTTCGTGGCTGCCAATCTCTGCAGATGAACAAGTTATGGAAGTTACCACAGATCTGTTTGTATACCATTGCTTCGATTTTTCTTCGCTCCTCCTCCGATAGCACGAAGCTGACTTTTACGTGTATGCGACCACCGGCTTTTAAAGCAATGAACGAATCCTGAAAGCCTTTCTGTACAATTCCAGGCGTCTCGAGTTCTAGAAAGAAGCAAGAGTTAGCAAAACTTCGTTCCCACTCTCCAAAGCTTACCAGCTCTAGCAACGACATCTCCTTTGCTATCCAATAAAGAAACCAGAAGGTTGTCCCGGAGATTAAGCACAGGACTAGAAAAAATCACGAAGTATGTTAAAGAGAGAAGTGAGCCACTCGAATGAAAACACGTACAACAGATACTCCAAGTTCCAAGGCTGCGTTCGACCATCTTGTGGCTCTACAGACGATGTTTGAAACTCTCGCCTTCCAACAGAAACTAAATAATGAGGAGTAAACAAACAAATGGTGAGAAGTGAGAACGAAGAAACGATGAAGTGAGGAACATCGGACCTTTCACAGCGACAGACTTCCCATCTGTTTATGAAAATATAGAACACCATAAGAAATCGGTGGAGGAAAGCTGGACGAATCAATTACCTGTGACAGTGGAAGGCAAGTCGATCGCTTCCAAAACTGCAAGCCACGAAAACAATAAATCACTCGAGCTGATTCTTTCAAAGAACAAAGAAGAAGAAATAATCACCAGCAACACGTATGTTTCCTGGCATTTTTTCGCCAGACCCTTGTCAGTCAGCTGCTGGAATCGAAAACTTGTCTAGTGCTAGGCAAGAATGCACTACATCTCCTGCCATAAGCGACACAAATCCCAAGCGCCGGAGGAAAATGGGAGACGTGAATCGCCCACTTCCCCCTCTTTCCGATCATCCGCCGGCGCTCATGAGAAGCAACCTAAAACCTCGAATTCCCTCACGCGCGCGACGGCGCTGCTGGCAGAGATCCCTCGCGCCACCGCATCCACGCGCACCGACTGATCGCTCGATCTGCCCTAGCTCTGGCCGCGAGAAAAAATGGAGGGAGAAACAAAGAAAATGAGACGAATAGCGCATTGACGGGTGACGGGCCACCGCAGCCGTAGATTCCCCCACCGATGGGAATATTCTCCGCGATGTCGGGCCTCAAATTTCCTGTGGTGGCTGTCAGCCGTGCCAAGCGAATGGTACTATAGATTTTTCTTTTCTCTCCTTTGTAAAGATCAATGTATTAATCAAAGGAGGATGGGGACAAAGGCGATCACCCAGAGGATCTTTTGGAATAATCTCGGCATCGTCTCGCTGCTAGAAGCACGGGGGGTAGCGCGTGGGAATTCTTCACTTTGGGCTGGCATTTGTCTTGACACTCAGAATCCATGTTACTTGTCACCATTATCTCCCACAGAAGGAAACCCTGTTTTTAGGGTTAGGGCTAATGTAACAATGTAATTTTAAAAGGTGTAAAGTTCGAAATTAGGGCTATCAGAAGAATGTTTTTAAGGGTTTAAAGTTGGGAGTTTAGGGTTCTTACTTTAGGGCAGGAAGCAATGAGCGGGAGCCCGCTTCTGGAACCGATGAGGAGGCGCAAGTCTGGATCTCCAGCGGCGATGGTGGAATCGCTAATGCGCCCGGAATCGCCATTGCGGCCCAGGGTTTTGGCGCCGCTCTTCACCAATGTGGCCCTGTCCGAGGAGAGAGGTACGCGAGCTGCGACCGCTGGCAGCGACGATTGTTCCCAGAATGTGGATCCCGACGAGTCTCCTTCCAAGGGGCTGTCGCCGCATTCTCTAGCAAGGCTTGTGCCGAAGGATGTGGCGAAGCTCGCAGCGTCCGGGAGAGGCCGGGATGCGCTGCTGGGTATGGTTGATCCGCAGCCCGACTGGACGCTGGGCGATCTCAGGGACGAGCTGGAGGAACTGACGGAGAAGATGAGCGGGTCGCGGCTTCGCGAGGAGGGGGACTTGCGAGAAAGTGAAAGCGTTCCTCAGCAACGGTATGGATCATGTCTTTAGTATTCGTGAATGAGCGTTGTGTTGGTGATCATAGATTGTGTGCATTGTCTGTAGCTGGGGGCTGAGCGAAGAAGTAGCCGACTTTAACAGGATCAGCAAACCTTTCGTCATGCGGCTCGATGATGAAGACTTTGAGAGCTCGGATGACGATGACGATGATGAGGAGGAGGACGTGTTCAGTCAAAATGATCCGGGACGTGATAGACAAGCTCCTGTTGTCCACAACTCTTCAAGGTTGGTTGCGAGATTTACTTTTCTTCTCTTGGTTTAAGGCAAAAATTCACAGCGTTCGACAGGGTTCTAACGCATAAATCTCCATATGACGAAGACGCCATCTTCTTAACTACAAGCAAAGTAGAAGCAGCTCTTTTTGAAGCTGAGCGATTGAGAATTCTTCGAGTCCAGGTTGGTTTACACTCTTCTCTAATTGGTGTTAAACGTGATCTTAGGAGGAATTGAGACAAAAGAGGTTTCAATTAGAATCCGCTCTTTTGGAGGAGACACAACGGTCAGCTGAAAAAATTGCACAAGTTATGAAAGACGAGGAGGCGAAATGCGAGATGACTCGTCGAAGTGATAAGCAGTACCAGCGCTTAATGTGTGTGTGCCTTCTCTTGTTTATTTTTCTGAACGGATATTGAAATGCGGTTTGGCAGTGCCGAGCAGCGTGATAAGCACCTATCAGCATTGCAGCGTGACCATGAACAACGTTCTCAAGTTGAAGAGCGGAAAATTAAAAAAGACGAGGAGGCACAGAGAAGAGAACACTCCGTTCGAGAAGAAATGGAACGGCAACAGAAAGCGAAGGCTGACGCAGAGGTATTCTTTTCAGGGTTTTAGCTTTAGGCGCACACTGACGAGGGGTTTAAAGATTGCAGCAGCTAAGGCGGCTGAAGCACAGCGAATAAGAAAACTGGAGGAACAAGTGGCAGCCGAAGCTGAAAAGAAACGGCAAGCCGAGGCTGCCCAGAAAGCTGAGGCAGACCGAAAGGAGAACGAAAGCGCGAAACCGTCGCGAGGAGCGCCTCAACTAAGAGTCTCAAAATCTGCAGCGGACAATGAGATGGGAAGAAAGAAGATACTCCAACAACTAAATGAAGCTTCAAAGTCATTGCAGGCGAATCCTGTGTTGAGGAAGGTAGAGTTGCTTTTTCTCTTCTGTTTTTTGGATGATGAGCAAATGGATGTTTTTCCCCAGAACCTCAAGGCTTTGGGATTTCAAATAGGTAAACTGTGGAATCAAGTTGCCGCTACAGAGGAGCAAGTGAGGTACAAAAACAACTGTAGTTTGATCGTCGTAATGCTTTTTTGTTTTGTTTTTGTTCTTGAAGAAAGGTGTCAATGGAGTTTTTGCAGCTGGCGAACAATCCTCAAAGCCAGCCTTTTGTCGTTTCAACACTAGCGTCGAAGGTTTTACACATGATATCTCGAGTTTCACAGCCTGACGCGGTCGAATCTTTTGCTGGCAGCTTATGTCTCAGTGTGAGGCGCAGGTCTTAAGGGCCCCGTCATATGCCTTTGTGTTCGCTCGAATCGTCGTTAACGTGTCAAGTCAGGTAAGTAATCCATACCGATGTTATCGAAACTGGACTTGATTTCTTCTTCTTGGTAGCTTCCGGTTGTCATGGACGCTGTTCTTGCGCATCTGAATGTGGTGTGTATTTTGACTGTTCCAAAGTACTTCATGTACAAGAAGGTAACTTTCTCTAGCTTCTTTTTCCCCTGGTACTAACGGATGAGAATTGTCAGGGTGATTACGAGAGTGACAAGAGCTATTACAACATGCTGGGATTTCGCGAGGACGATTCTGGCACTCTGGAGACGGCAGATGATTACGTTGCACGGATGACTGCGTACGTAACTCTATATGCCGCCATCACGCAGACAGGAGGAACAAACGGGCACGGCATTGCAAATGGATGGAAATGGTGCGCGCAACTCCTCAACCATCTTCCCGCAAATCGCTACAGCGCGTCCGCTTTGTTTGCTTTTCTCGAGGTTGACTGCTTTTTGTGCCACAAGTCTTTACTTTATTTCTTTCTTTTGGTGTAGACTGCAGGATTCCGGCTCTACCAGTCGTATCCAAAGCCTTTCATGAAGCTGATGAACACCATCGTGACAAGATTCGTTCCACTGCTCCAGAAGCACAACGATCCGGATGCTCGCTCCGTGCTTAACCGGCTCGAGACTTACCTGGGAACGAAACAGTTCACCAAAAGGCCCAAAGACGAGCTCACACAGCAACAAACTGTCTCGGCAATCGCTCTCAAGGAGGCGTCGTGGTATTAAACGAGGTACACATTTACAAAGAGGAGGAGAAAAAAGAGAAACGAGGATACCGAAGTAGGAAAAAAAGGAGAACCGAGGAAACTAAGCGAAGAAGGAAAGAACGACCTCCCCTCAAGCCGGTCTCCAGCCAAAGTGGCTCACGATTGCGAAGTAGAGGCAGCTGAGGCCGATGTAGAGCTTCATCCAGAGGAAGGAGGCGACGAGGTATCCTAGGACGAGCGTGAACGCCGCTACTCCGGTGAAGTTTGCCAGGGACTTGCTCGTCGGGAGCTTGTCCTCGATGCTTCCTCCGGGAGAGAAGTAACCCTTCTTGATGAAGGAGCTGAGGAGCTCGTCCTTGCGCTCGTACGCCTTGTACAGCCACGACGAGCACCCGTTTCCATCGGAGGGGATTTGCTCCACGGGTATGCGCCGGATGTGAATGTGGACTTCGGATGGATCGATTCCAAACAGGTTGTCGATGAAGAGAGGGCAGCGGTTCTTGTAGCCGATCGTGAGATCGTAGACTGGAAAAAAAGAAGAAAGAAGTTAAACTTTAAAGCCAAAGTTTTTGGATGGATGATGCTTGCCTGCGTCGAGAGAGCTGCCAAGGTTCTTCATGCACGATTGGAATCCTTTGGTCTTTGGCATGAGTACGTGATTGAGCTTGCGCAAGCCTTTCTTCTCGGCGAGTTCCTGGCCAGCCAGCTTCTTCTGCTCCCTGCGCGTGTCGATCGATCAAAACGTTACTCGAAACAAAGAAGGAAAACACAGGAGAGAAGAACTTACGTGTAGTCAGTTCCTTCCGGGAAGAGGATCAACCAGAGAGGATCCCTGGCGTCCTTGAAGCTCGAGAGATAGCGCTCCATGAGGGGCTCGTCCACCTCCCACTTCCTCTCGATGAGGAGAAACTCCATCACGTAGAGCGCCCAGCCAAACACGGGGAGATCGCGGACGCTGTTCTTGACCACGTACTTGACGTGCCCAATCCGGCCCTTGCGCAGCGCCAGGTTCCAGATGTACATCCAATCCACCTCCGTCCTGTGGTTGCAAATCACGATCGCCCTCTCGCCGCCCGGGACGCGATCGCCCGAGAAGACCACCCTCGTCTCGTTGATGTTCTCGAAGAGGAAGGGCCACATTGCGAGCCAGTGGCCGAAGAAGAAGGCGACGAGCTCGCGGCTGTGGTGGCGGCTGAAGATCCGGACGAGGACGCAGCAGAATGGGGCCAGGAAGATGAGCATGAAGAAGGCGGTGGAGAGGAGGACGAGGAGGCACGCCAGGCCGCGGACGATCCGGAGGGGAGTGAGCGGCGCGTGGCGGGGGCCCTGGCGGAGGAGGAGCTCGTTTGGATCCGAGGGAGAGAAGGACGAGTAGCCGCCGCCATCGCCGCCATTGACAGACTCGCGGATCTCGTCCGAAATATTGTCGCTCGTCACCGCCGCCGGCGTTCTTGCGCGATCCTGCTCGCCATTGGCGCTCGAAAGCGGCGGATTGCGATTCATTCCCCGGCTGCGGTGATGCGCGGGAAAATTCTATGCCAATTCTAGCGCCGGACTCACCGATCGGGGGAGTGGACGATTCCCACGCCTTGCGCTGCCGCCGCCCGGACCTCCGTCCTTCATTCCCAAAGAACGAGGGTAAAAAGCTTCGGGGGTCCACATTTCTTACGACCTCAAGAACCCTAAGGACAAACGAACACGTTAAAGCATATTCCCACATCCAGTCAAAGGTCAGTCAAACTTGGAAAGGTGATACGTGTGAGGTTATATGTGTGAGGTGGCATGCCATGTGCTAATGTGCCAATGTTTCAAATGTTAGGTTGCAAATTTGGACCATTGACGAATATTCCACAGGAAGTGATTTAGAAACGGGCACAAACATTACCAGTCCCAGCAGTCAAGAACATCTCACATGCACACTTTAAACACAATTATTATAAGAAAGGGCTCCTTTAATCGTCCTCCTCATTTTAAACCAAATGTCGTCTCTTATTAGCAAAGATCCACAGGAATATCCCGGTCAATCTAGTGACGGCTTGCGTGCATTGGTCATTGCGAAGCTATTTCCATGGCACCTTGCCTCGGGCTTGCTTGCATTACTTACGTAGCTGGGTCTTGATTCCGTTTTCCCTGTGATCGCGGTGTCCAGGATATCATTTTCAATGAGTTTTTCGTGGTCGACGCCCAAGCGTGCCAACTCAGCGAACTGCACGATCGGTTCTTGGACGGCCTTGTTGGTAAGGATCTAGGGTTATGGGATCTGTGGATGATCCGGCAAGCAAATCTAAGGGAGGAGAGGAAGTATCTGTGGAAAGAAAACAAGAAGCTGCGGCAGAAGAGGAGCAGCTTGCCTCGTTGAACAGAGTAAGCACTTGGCTGTGCGTGACTTGCCCTGACTTTCGCTAGAGAGTCTGGCCTGTTTTGTGCCAATAATGTGGCCCTGGCGAGATTGTATAGATAAGGAGGCCAAAAGAGCAAAGGAGGCGAGAAAATCCGAAGGCACAGAAAGTGGGCAGTAGGAGAAAGTCGGCCAACTTTGCTAGCATGGCAAAGGAAGGCAATAAGGATGATTGGGATGACTATAGTAGCTTGTTCATGGCCATAAGCATCAAGAAGCAAATCACCAACTTCCAGGATGAGGCAAGAATAGAGGTTGATTCAGGGGCAAACAAGTATATGACACACCTTAGATAATTTAGATCAGTTCTAAGAAATAAAAAGATTTTCCTAGGGGATGATCACTCACAGAAGGTGGAGTGGGCATGCTTTGCAAGACCAAGGAAAATAATAGATTTTTAGATATGGCATTGAAGGTTTAGTGAGTAAGACATTGAAAGGATTGATTTGAAAGGATTGATGTTATAGTATTAAAAGATATTTATTGGATAATCCTTTTGGACACTCTTTCTTTATTAAAAGATTGATAGTTCTTTTTGTTAACACATTTTGTTCAAATGTTCATAAATTGGGTTTAATATATATACTTGGCCAGATGAGTATAAGGAAGGATATCTAAAATTTTTATTTAGTTAAATATACTTAGTTCTTTTTTCTCTATCTTAGGTGAAAAAAAATAGAAATATAAATAGAACGAAACTAGGAATAAACAAACTTTTTTGTTAGAGTGGGATTCTCATACTAAAATGGGAATCTATCCACATGCCATGTCTTAGTTCACTTAATATTTATATTATTTTTATAATTTATTTGTTATATTAACAATGGAAACTTCACTAAGGGACTAGAATATACCTAGAATATTCTTGGATATTCTAAGATATTTTTATTCATTTAAATTAATCTTATATTTATAATTTATAAACTTTTACTTTGTATCATCATGAGCTTGTAAGGTCTTTTGGAGCATGAGCTAAAAAAAACACTACAAATTAGAATGCATCTACGTCCAAAATGGCAATTGCAAGGAAGCACTTAAAGTTTCCAGGCTCATAGATCAAACTGGTATCAAGCTCAAACTACTATCAATGATTGATGCTTGTGCTGGTATAGGGAATTTGCCACAAGCCAAGTCTCTTTCTCCCAGCTTTTCTTTGTGTTGGCATGTGGCTATAAACTATTTTCCTTACTAAACTATATAGGATAATGACAAATCCCAGTTTTAGCTTATAAGAATGAAGTTTGTTTCTTTATTTTCCAAATATTCCAAAAGTAGCTTATTTGAATTTTATATTTCTGAGATAGTTATGTTATTTTATAGTTATATTATTGTTTTCTTTGGTAACTTGTTCAGACTTTAAGTTCTAGTGGCTCCTAGTTCTCATTGGATCACTCCATTGTATTCCAAACTCAACCCCTATGAAAGCTGGGTTAGTGATTGATTTAAACAAAATGGATGTATGCTCTTTGTCCCATATAGGGTATGATAGTAAGTAAGATTGATTGTGACGACAGGAGCGCTAGAATGTAGAAATCAGCAATGTGGAGTTTTTCTCAATTTTGTGATTATACAAAGAGGTGATAAAAGCTTAATCCCAACCACTATAAATTTTACCAACGTAGCTAAAACAATACTAAGACTTCCTGGGCATTGCTGCTGCCATAGTTTTTAAGGGCATTGCAGCTGTGGTTTGCCAAAATCAAGCAGCTATGGCAAAACCGTCGTTGCGAGTGTTGCTCACGTTTCAGCTTTAGACAATGATGTTAGTGGAGACCTTACGTTATATAAATTGGTTTAAAGTTTTAAATGTTAATGCATGGCATTATGAGGCTATAAATGGAATTGTCCCATTGAATCTAGTTGACAAAGTATTTGGAATTATAGCTAGTTTAAAGGACCTCATCCTCAAAGTTCTTTTGTGATATCCGGTGATTATCATCCTTGATCTACATCCCCGCTGGTTTCCCTTCGCCCAATTATCATTGGCGTCATCTGCAAGTATCTGGGTAATGCGGACTCTAATCAAAGTTGATCCATCTTGAGCCTCACCACAACTATCCAGCTTCTGCAGAGTGTCACTATCCTTGTTACTCCAAACAGTTGTATTTCCTTGTTATAATAAGAAAAAAAATAAAACTCTACGAATATTATTGATCTTAATAGCAGTCTTACGAGACAAACTCCTTGCACTTGAACTTGGCCGACAAGCTCACGGGCTGGATCACGAGCTCGCAGCTCACGGGGACACCCACAACCGCGGAAGACACCGCCTTTGACGCCGTGAATCGCGCCTTGAGCGTGCCGGCCAGCAACACGACCACGCGGTTGACTCCAAAGTCGTAGCGCAGCGCCCTCACAACATCGTCCCCGCGCACCACCGTCGACTGGTCACTCACCAGCGCCGCAAAGGTGAGATTGCTCCGGGGACCCTGGAGGAAGGCCGTCGTCGCCACCGTCGCCAGAGCTCGGCCCCTATACTCGAGCAGCAGACTGTCGCCCGTGTAACGGAATGGAATGCCATAGCGGTTCCTGGATTCCATCGTGAAATCCATGAAAGCCTCCACCGTGAGCTCGCCACCAGTGTCTCCCAGACTGAATCTCCCGATAGTAGCGTTGGTCATCACCACGATCGGGAGCCTCGGATGAAGATCGAGATAGATGGCGACGACGAAGAGGCTGATCACCATCACCAGCATCAAGAATCCCAGGATGAGGCACACCGCCAGCAGTCGCTTGTCCCTGTCCTTGATGCATTTCTTGAGCACCGCCGACTTCACGATCATGGCTGTCAGTTCTTCGTTCCTTCTTCGTCCTCCTCCTGCGCTAGCTAAATCTAAGTCTGAGTCCCCGTTTATCCCCCACTTTACGTATGATCGAGCCCCTTGAGCTCGCTCTCCAAGGAAGGTATCTGTCTCTGGATGCTTGTCCCACTTCCAAGACTTCCAAGTCCCAAAGCTCTAGCGTAAGCAAACCCTCTCCTCCGGCTAGTTGTGGCAATCACCGTGCTTCACCAGCGATGGCGTGAAGTTCGGGCAGTCCACAGTGCCGCTGCCGGGGGTGAAGCCGATGGTCAAGTTCTGGCAAAAGTAGATCCTCCTCTTGAAGTTGGACAGCAAAGGTGACGCGCGGTACTTGGCCCTGAGCATGCCGTGGAGATAAACACGCTGCGTCATCAGCCCCGCGCGCTCGTTCTGCAAGTCTTTCACCACGTTCTGGGGCACCTCCACTGTGCTGTTGCACACCACCGTGAACCTCTCGTACTGGTTACCACCGCCGACGCTAAACCTCGGAGTCTGGCCGTCGCTGATGTCGTAGGCAACCGTGGAGTTCATCTTGTAAGCCACAGACAGCTTGCCGGGCGGGAAATTGAAGTTGACGCTGTAAGCACTGCTCGCGTTCAAGGAGAAGGCCATGCTGATGTGTAGAAGCTGGGAGAGTGAGTCTCCACAAACCGGATCCAACTGATGGATCTCGCCACCCTGTAAAGCGATCGAAGGCAGCCTTGCTCGAGCGTCCACCAGTATAATGACCAGGAAGAAGACCGTGATGAAGAGGAGCAGCAGTGCCGCCAGGATGGACAGCGTAAACCACATAGACGACGTGCCGTTGGGGGTAGACTCGTGTCCACGCGTGCTATGTCTTGGGCTTCCAGTGGTCGCTGGCTGCTGCTGCTTTTTCTTTGGAGACTTGCTCTTCTTTGGAGACTTGCCTATTGATCCTGGAGGAGTGCTGGGCCCGGGATGTTGGCTGGTTTCTAAGAGTTTGCTATCCCCTGGATCTACTGCTGAACTAGCACCCGGAACTTTGCTACTTTTCGGAGGCTTTGGCGTTCTCGGACTCCTCGGAAACTTGCCCGCCCACCAGGACTTGCGTGGAGAAGGCTCACTCTTCTCCAGGGACTGCCAAGTCGGAAGCTCCTCGGACATCATGCCCCTCATAGTCAAGTTTCCCATTCTCCCGCAATCCTTGAAAGACGCACACGCAAGAAGAAGTGAGTACCTAGAAAACACAAAACTTGACAAGTACTTACAGCCAAGTCCCGAGTCCGATGTAGCCCGGCCTTTGCTGTCACACACCGCCACCTTTGATCTCGTGAAGACACCCTGCTACCTTACTGAAACGAAAAGCCTGCTACCTTACTGAATCGAAAAGCCAAAGCCAGACCCAGTGACTTCTTAAAGCTTACGGTGGTATACACATTTCCTTTTATGCTTCCACACGACTCTAAGCTCCCCCTGGATTTTGGTGGAACCATTTGTCTCGCATCACCTCAAACCCCCAAACACGATTTCCTTCCAGCCACGATGCCTGTCCAAAATCTGTGTTGCTGATCGAACGGGGTAGTTTATTGTCAAGAAATTCTGATCCGAGCACCCTCCCATCGTACATGTTCCGCCAAAATTGTGGTGAGACGTACTTGTGTGTTCTACTCGTTTTTCTTAATCATCCCAGGCATCATCCGCAACGCCTTTCTTCGGATCAACCGAAGCTACCAGCATATGCTTGTACTTGTCATCTACCCGGACAGTGGTAGAGCCAAACGTACCGACGCCGGAGGTCCCTGTTAGCCGGCCTTCCTTGAAAGCGGCAGCTTCCTCTCTCTCTTTCCTTCGTGCGGCCTATCAATGAATGGTAATGTCGAGCCTTAGAAAGCTTCAGAAAAACATACCTTTCCAGTTGCAAAAGCCATAACATTTCCAGCCTCTGCCTCTGCTATTGCTTTCCGAATCTGTGCGACCAGAAACTGTAACAATGATAAAACAACATTAATAAGCGCACTGGAAATCTAGAGCGACATACAGCATCTCGATCGGTGTACAAAGATGTCGCTCGACCGCTTGCACCAGCTCGCCCTGTCCTTCCAATGCGGTGGACGTAATCTTCCATAACCTTGAACAATTTGACTAATAAGTCAGGACAAAGCAAGTAACACTACCACCGGACCTTTGGAAGATCCAAGTTCACAACATGTGCAACTCCGGTAACATCAAGACCACGCGAGGCGACATCAGTTGCGACCTATCAAGAAAGAAAAACACAAAAGTGGCGACCGTTCGAAAAATGCGATATAGAAAACAAACCAGGATACTGATTGCACCCTTTCGAAAATCTCTCAATGCAGCTTCTCTTTCGCCCTGAGTTCTTCCACCGTGAAGGGCAGCTGCTTTGAGTCCCTGAGCTAACAGAGCATCCGCAACATCGTCACACCTTGCCTGTAATAAACTGGACTAAGAACGTACGACGTTTTCATCTTGCGAACTTACCTTTCTTTCCACGAAAACAATCGTAAGAGGCGGAGGCTGCCCTGCTCGTTCAGATTGATTTGACGACTCCACAAGCATCGCGAGAAGGTAGTCAATCTACGTATACATGTATCATAGAAAAATAATGTCCGTGATATAGGATCATTTTTTACCTTGTCTTTCTCATCAACTTTCTCGAGAGACTGTAGAACATTTGAGGTTGGACTGCTCACTTTCCCAACTTTAACCTGAACAGGTTTTGTCAGATACTCCTGAGCAAGAGCTTCAATCTCCTCCGGCATCGTAGCACTGAAAAGGAGCGTCTGATGCTTTTTAGGAAGATTTTGCATCACCTACAACGACGACCACTCAGCAATGAAAGAAAAAGTACCAAATGCAGCATACCTCCTTAATCTGGGGTAAAAAACCCATGTCAAGCATTCTGTCGGCTTCGTCCAGTACAACATACGATACTCTCAACAAAGAACTATTTCCTTGCTGAAGATGGTCGATAAAACGGCCAGGTGTAGCTACAACCACTTGAACTCCAGATCGCAGCTCGGATCTCTAAGAAACGGCGAAAGAAAAGATAAACAAAACTTTCACTTGAAACTAAAGTATTACCTGCTCTCCGATATGAGTTCCACCCACAACTATAGCAGTCTTGAAGCCATCTGTGGATCGGCTGAATGCCCTCACCTAAACAATACATTAGGCAGTGAGAATAATTCATTGCTTCACACGCACCTCTTTCTCGATCTGTTGGGCAAGCTCACGAGTCGGTGCGAGCACCAAGGCCAAAGGCCCATCACCATGACGAATAGGAGGTTGAGCTAGACAATGCTGAAACGGGCACCGAGAAGTAAGCAAATAAGTCGTATCAAAACAGCAAGAAAACCTGGATCATCGGGATAGCAAAAGCAGCAGTTTTGCCACTTCCAGTCTCAGCACATCCGAGCAAGTCTCTTCCAGAAAGAGCCACAGGCATAGCCTGCGCTTGGATTGGAGTTGGATTAGTGTACTCGTGGAACGCAATGTCTTTCATGATATTCGCATGTAAACACTGCAAGGGAAAGAGCCAGAGCCAGATCTTAGTCACTAAAAGTAGCAGTATGCTCTTACCATGTCCTCGAACGTTTCCACCGGCGCCTGGGCAGCCGGCGTGCCGTCAGTGATTTCCACATCGACATTGAGACGCGCCCTCACATCCGCGATCTAGCACCAGAGAGACAGGGGAGAGATCCAGCAAACGAGGGTTTAGGGTTTTACCCCGGGGAGAGATACTCACCTGATCGCTCTGCATTCTCCTCACGCGCTCCGATGGCTGCCACCGTGACCACACCGCCTCCGGCGGCGGCAAGCCGCGGGTATCGCGGCTCGGGAAGGGCCATTTCTCGCGGCCGTAGCCATTCCCCGACGCGAATCCATTCGCGTCGGGCCGATTCCTGCTGTAGCTCCCAAAGCTGCCCCCATAATCCCGATCCCTGCTCCCAAAATCCCCAGAGGACGATCGCTGCGACGGCGATGGCGACGCGGGCGTGGCGGCTCTTGAATTGGACGAGGCTCCCGACCTCAGATGTGGAGGAATATATGGCATGGCGGCACTCTCTCCTCTCTCTCTCGCGCAACCAGCTATGGCAAAGATCACAAACAGCTCAAACCCTAGGGCAAAAGCATCGAGTGGCCCAAATCCGCGCGCCCTAGAAGCGTACGGTCGCCAGCCCCACCGCCCGTACAAACTAACTCTTGTTTCACTTGAAAGCGTTGTGGAAGAGGCTGCTGGGCGACTCGATTTGCACGATGTGCTCCTCCTCCTCGTCGCTGGAATCGCTGGACAGCTGCTTCTTCCGGAGCTTCCGCCGCGTTCTCAGGGCCGGGAGTGGCGGAACCGGCGGCGCTGAGATGAGCGGCAGGCTTCCTTGAGGCTGGAGTTCCCGCGGCCTCTCGAGCGAGCGTCGCCGGACTCCTCCCGGGAACAAAGGTGGGACGGCTTGAGGCTGCTGTGGCCATATCTGGCCCGTGCTTCCTCGTTTCCACGCGCTCTCCATCTGCGTGTATGTATCTCTAGAACTTGAGTGACGAACATAAAAACGAGGAAGCGTACCTTGATTTCTTCAAGAACGTTGGCTTCGTTCGTTGTTGCCGAGCCTTGCCTCATCCGGGCAAGGATCTGCTGCTCCGAGTTCCGGCTTTGATCCGACCCGTGCCTTCCTCGGTACCTCAAGCTGAAGCTGCTGCCATGCCCAATTGCACTGGATCGACGGGAAAGCAAGGACTGCGAAGAAACTCTCGTGTGGACGTTGTGCCTGATGAGAACCAGACGAGAGCGCGTCTCTACGTGAAATATGTTTCCGTAAAAGACACCGTTGCCAGAAACCTTCCGCTCTGTGCCAGGAAAAATTAGATTGTTAGAGGGCGAGAAATTTAGAAAGAAGGAACCTGTCTCGTGGCTGGGACAAACAATTCCAGCCGGGGCTCCGATTATTTCGTTTTCCCCGTCCTGCTTGAGAAATCCTTCAATAAGAAGGCCTATCTCGCCAACTGGTACTTCAATAATCTCTCCGCGGATGAAAGATATCATGCTAGAATTCTGGACAGTGACTCGGAGCTCATGCATAGGCATTGCTTCGAAAAAATCCGGTAAAATTATCTTCAAAACCGGAAGGGTGCTTTCCTGCAATTAAATGCGGTGAGAATTCAACTCAGTCTTCTTAGCTTTACCTGCCAAAAAAACTGTTCCAGCTCTGTGTTGGCTTGTAAGATAGACATTACTTTAGATGCTTCCAGATAAAAGCACTGAACCACCGAGTCTGCGATCAAATCACAGAGGAACGACTTTCCCATGATAACTTCGTAAAGACCCAAAGTACTGCCATGAGAAAACGTTGGATGCAATAGATGCCTGGAATTGCGACTAGTGTTCCACTGCAAACTCAACATACTTCAAGCATGGTAGCATCATCCAGGATTTACGTACCTTGACAATACCATTCGCTATAAGCCAAAGGCCGTCCGCACGAGAGCCTTCTTTATAGAGAACGCTGCCTCTCAGCTTTAGAAACTCCTTCGAGGAATTAAAAATCAAGGCTTGAATTTGGCTCGGAAGAGATGTTATAAAAGGCTGAGTACGCAAAAGATCTGCTCCCTTCGGCATTGAAACGCTTGGAGGATTTCTCAGTAACCTTTTCAAATCAGCCTGCAAGTGAGCTTCTGTCAGCTCTATTACCTTATACAATGAAAACACTTACCTGCACAGCATCATGAAGATGCATTGTTTCGCTATCCTCGAGCAGACCGGATTTTTCCAAACTTTGAATATAGTCCGAGATGCGAAGTAAAATTGCATGGACAACTTGTTTGGTTTTCACAACACGCAATACCTGCAAACATGTGTTCGACACGCTTACAAAGCCATAATGAGAAATGGATACCTGTGAAAATGTGAGACGTATACCCTCTAAAAACTGCTTAGCTTCGACAGTCTCTTCCTCGCTCTCTTTAATCACAATCTCTCCAACTTCCGTTTCTCCTGCCAAACAAAAACTTTTAGCATTAGGAGCACGCAAAGGCAGCTAATTCACCAGTTACCTATGAAAGCTCGTAGATGACGTCGAACAAGGAGATGAGCACGAAGAAACGCAGCACTAATGTAGCAACTAAGCTCCAGACGCTCCACAACCAGGTAAGTTAACAACTTCTGCGGCAAAAACAAATTTCCTATTTGTAGATGCTTCAAGTAGCTGGGGCAGTGAACGTGGGGATGCACACCGCTCCAGTCCGAAAGAACATCCTGCTTGGCGACTCTATCCAGAGCCTCGTCCACGGACTGCATTAACAGCAGGGCAGCCGTCTGTGTGATTCTTCCTTCTTCAAGCATCACCCAGTAAGCCGCTTGTACTCCTGCAAAGCACGAAACCGCGGCTTCAATGGCCAGAAGAAAGAGTCGCTTGGTCACCATTTAGGAAGCGGAGACGGAGGTCTTGCAGCTGTGTCTTACGCGTGTCACCCTCGCTAGTCGAGGCATCATGGGGATGGATACGCGCTTCGTCTTCTGGAAGTCGATTCAAGCAGCTTATATATTTGCGCACGGTCGGCCAATCAGCGGGACCAAGTTCTTCGTCTTCTCCAAGCTCTTCGAATGCTTCAGCTGTCTTGCTATTCATTTCGTAGTTTACGTGCTCCAACACAAGCCTCTGCGAAGAAACACACGTCAGCATACGATGCACTGTGCTGCAAAAACTGTACACACCTTCGTCTCCGAGGTTTTCTCCATGTGGAGAAACTTCAAAAGAAACTGTGTTGACGTACCGTTCACAATGAGCGTTAGGAAAACCACGCCCCCTGTAAAGAAGACAAACTAGCGGACGAAGCACAATCAGATGGACGGCTTACACAGCTTACAATGATATCTAACCTTTGCTTGTATTCTTCCTGCGACACTCTCATCATTTTCACTTTCCTGGAATAAAAAGAGCTTTGATTCAGAAAGCTCAGATCTTACAGTAAATTACCTTTACAGAAAGTGACAGAGCAAGTGCTACAGCACCTCGAAGACCAGACCAGACTAGTATAAGAGCCTCCTTGAAACTTAATCCATATCCGTAATAACTCAAGCCGGGATACAGTGCAATCACTACCAATGCCCGTGATAGCTGTAGAAAGAAGTACAAACACAGCAAATATGCCCAGTCGCGACCTGTCGAACGCTGTGAAGAAGATGCAAAGAGTTGACCCTACATGCCAAGCACCTTCAATTTGTGATTGACTTCGCAGGAAACTTTCCGCAATGACTACGCCACTGATTAACAAAGAACTGAGATCAACTCTACCGAGCACTACATACCTTAGGATGAAAATAACGGTATTTGCAAAGTATGTAATGATGGTCCTGTAAAATTAATTGTGGAATAAGAAGCCTTCATTGTTTTAATTTAATATGGTTTTAGTTCCAATACCAAAAGCAATGCATACTCTGTTGGCTTTCACCTTTGAAAGCGGCCCTCCCAAACGCTGCAAATAACCTGATAAGTTGGATCGCATAAATAGTTAGAAGAAAACAATGTTCGAAGATCTCACTTACATGCCAACCGTCATGACTGCCAGCACTCCAGAAACACCAGCAACATGCTGAGCCTATTTCCACATAAAACGGACTAAGTACATTGCAGCAGCGAAGATGCAAACAATCAAAAAACATACTATGAAGAACGCACAATAACTTGCTGTGAAAGTCAGCGTGATTTCTATAACGGTATCGTTAAACATGATCCCGAGCCAAAAGATCGACAGCATTCCAAAAGTCATGCCCAGCGCCACGCTGCAGCAACGAGAAACAAGTAAGAGAAAACACAAAACAATTCATCTCTTCGCACTTACGATCCCAATGCAACTTGAGACAAGAATTTGCAAATGTCGCCAGCAGAGAAATGTTTCCCGAGCACCATTTGATGGAAAAGCTCAAACACCACCATTGCTGTTCTGCTTCCCAACAAAATTCACGAAAACACATGAGCAGCTGATGAGAAAAGCTGAAGGTACAAACCCATCGTTCATCAATGCTTCCCCCTCAATTATCGTGCTCAGTTTTTTGCTTGCCTTCACATCTCTGAGAAGAGAGACAACCGCTACAGGATCCGTGGCACTGAGAAGCCCTCCCAGTAATAAGGACACACTCCAGCTCCATCCATAAGGAAGAATAAACTACACAACCACAACACTGTGAAACGATAGTAAACTCTTAAAAAACGTGAGGAAGAGGTCTTACGTGGCTGAAAAGCCCCAGACAAAATGTTGAAATGACCACTCCAGGGCCCGCGAGGAGTCCCATCTGTACCAAGCACCTCTATCTCCACGCAAAGAGCAAAGTTTGATCCAGTTCACGAGAAAGATGGCTTCTCTCCTACCTTGATTTGATGGACTTCCATGGAAAACGAGCTCTCGAAAAGAAGAGCCGGCAAGAACACGTAGAGAATGAGATTGGGATGAATGTTCGACCCTGCGAAAGAGATTGAAAACCATACAAAGAAAAAAAGAGACAATGGAGGAGCTTACACAAGCGAATGCTATGGCCGAGAGATCCCAGGCCCCGTTGAGTTCCATATTCTAGGTGGAAAACCATAGCAATAAGCGATAGATTGTGAAGAGAAAGAAGACAAAGAAGAAGAAGAAGGTGATCGATTGATTACCTAGAGCGCCCAGCCCCATTCCAATCACCAGCAGCGCCACAGTGTAGGGAACCTTGGTCTTGTGCAAGAGTTGCCTCGACACCGTCCCAATCGCCAGCGACACGACGACGAAGAGAATCGCCGTCTCCGGCCCCCATTTCTCGATCGCAGAGGGCGGATTTTCGGCGTCCAATGCTGCGACGTTCAATCGCGATCCCCTGGTGATCGCTGCCATCTCCAAACTCTAGCTAGCAAGAACCCTAAAATATTTTTGATTAATGCGCTCTTGCCGGCTATGGCGACGGCGGCGATGACGACCAAGGCGCTGGAATGGCGCTCTCCCTGGCGGCGCTGGCTCGACGGACCTCGGCTGCCACTCTCGATGCGGCGATTCTCAGGTTCTTATCCTCCTCCGCTGCTAGGTTCTCCACTCCATCGCCGCCCCGGATTTCCAAGACTCTGCCCAATCTCGACGCCATCGCCGCCGCATTGCGCAGCAGCCAGCACGGGGAGGTGCTGACGCACATCGGCGGACGCCTCACGCTCTTCCTCTTCCTCAAGGTGATTCGCAGCCTCAGGGACTCCGATGCGTGGGTGATCTTCTTCGACTGGGCTGGCGCACAGCAGGGCTTCCTCCACACGCAAGTCACTTGCAATGCGCTGCTCGATTTGCTGGAGAGAGCTCGCCGGAGCGAGCAGATTGTGGTGGTCTTTAGGAGGATCTTCTCGCAGGACTGCAAGCCCAACGCTCTCAGCTACTGCTACCTGGTGAAAGCCCTGTGTAGGACGGGGAAGATTGACAAGGCGTGTAGCACCATAGCCGAGATGGCCAGGGAGAAGCTGGTCCCGGATGTTTTCACGTACAACGTGGTGATAGACACACTCTGCAAGGCACGGAGGATCTCTCGAGCGATCGAGTTCTTCGAGACAATGCCCGAGCCGGATGTGGTCACCTACAACACGCTGCTCGGTGGGCTCTGCAAGAACGGCAGAGTGGCTCAAGCGTGCTCGTTGTTTGGAAGCATGGAGGGCGCTGGTATCACCCCAAGCGATGTGACTTACACCACTCTCATCGACGTCTTCTGCAAGATGTGCCAGTTTGAGACGGCCTACGGCCTCCTCCAGCTGATGGCGTCGAGGAAGTGCTCGCCGACCGTCTACTCGTACTGCTCGATCATCAACGGGCTGTGCAAGAACAGGAAGGTGGATCAAGCGTATCAGCTCTTCGAGGAGATGAAGCTAGCGGGCTGTAAGCCGGACAGAGTGACTTACAACACTCTGATCCACGGGCTTTGCGTCAAGCAGAGGCTCCACGAAGCGAAGGACCTCCTGACGGTCATGGTGGAGAATGGCTTCCAGCCGGACAAGATCACTTTCACGGCACTCATCGAGGGCCTTTGCACGACGGATCGGATCAAGGAAGCCTTCGTGCTGTTCCAAGGCATGGCAAAGCAGGGATGCGCTCCGGACCTCGTCACTCACACCGTCCTCGTCTCCAAGCTGTGCATCCTGCGGAAGCTCCGCCCGGCCTTGAGTGTGGTACGCAACTATCCGGCCTGTCCCGAGGCAGTGATTCTTTACACTCCCATTTTCAGGGAACTCGGGAGGAGGAGAGGCTTTGACCGTGCGGCAAGGCTGCTACAGAAGATGGCCAGGAGAGGCGTCCCTCCAAACGTTGTGACTTACACCGCGTTCTTCAAGGGGCTGGGCGACTGGAAAGAGGGAATGCGAGCGTACCGGGAGTTTAGGCGGATGCTCGAGCAGGGAATAGAGCCGGACATGGTGGCTTACAACGTTCTGGTGGACGGGTTTTGCAAGGCGGATAGGCTGGACATGGCAGAGAAGATGGTGAGGTACATGGATCAGAGTGGACTCCCTCCAAACATCGTCACTTACAACACGCTCGTCGGCCACCACTGTAGGAAGGGGAAGGTGGAGGCCATTGGCGAGCTCCTCCACACCATGGTTAGCAGGGGCCGGCAGCCCGACGTTGCGACTTGGAGCACGCTGGTGGCGGGGCTCTTCATGGTCGGGCAAGCGGACGCGGCGTATAGCTTTCTTAACTTGGCCATGTCCCAGGGCTACACTCGGGAAGCCTTGAGGTTCAAGGCGGCAACAAAGTTCAAGTGGTGAATGGCGTTAACAGAAGAGCCCAAGTTTTTTGGATTGTAAATTCTAAGGTTTTTAGAGTATCCATGCGTGGTTTCTCAGGATCTCCCGGACACGCTATAGATGCCAAGAAACACCCTGTGCGCTCACACACCTCTGAGGCTCAAGAACTACTGCCACTAGCGAGCTAGTGTCACCTTCGGGAGCAGCTACTCGCTGCCGAGCAATCTCGCGCGAAGGAAGTGTTTGACAGCATGATCCAATACGTGCTGCGAATATCAACAAAAATAGCAATGAACTGAGAAGTCACATACCATGAACACAGTCCCGGCCAGGGCTTCCCGCGGGTTTAAAGTCTTGCTCTGTAACTCAATATGGAGGTCAGTTCAAGAATCACATACCTTTTGTTCATCTACAACAAAAACAGCAAAGTCCCCTCCACCCGCAGCAAGAAGCCTGTTGCCTTGTTGTAGTTCTTTTCCTGAAACGTTCTTCATTAGCTTGACAACACTCGATGAGATCGAGAATAAAAGCTAAGCCGTCCGTATGGCTTTCTCACAAAAGCCATACTTTCCAACGTTCAGTTCAGCTATCAACTTGAAGTAGTGTTCTAAGAGATCTGGTTGATCGAGCATGCAAGACTCATCAACATCCCTCAGATAAAAATGTTGGCCTTCCTGTCAGACCTTGGAAGACCTCCCTGCAGTGGAGCTTGATATTCACAGCCTTATAGATATATCCGGTTCTCATGATGAATGGCACCGTCTGCAGTGTGGTAAGCTTTTGTACAATCTCCAAGTGGGAATGAGTGATCTCGTTCAAGCTCTTCGACCATTTTTTCTTCCGTTTTCGAGAATAGAAGTCGTAGAAGTTTCTCAGCGTATTGTTTCACATCATTTGTCCAAGCTAGAGTTTTGGAAAGAATAAGGAGTTTCTGATCGGACATGTACGCAACACTGGCTGCAACACAATCAACCCGCAAAGGAGAACACAAAAGTGCCAAAAGGCTCAGGCTTGACAGGAGAACGGTATTCTCTCCGACCTGTGTCGGGAACGGGAATGAGAACGAGACCTGTGTCAAGAAGACAGGGAGGGAAGATCGAACATACTCAACTATGACTTGAACCAGCAACCCATCCAGATCCCGAATCTCGAATGCAACTTCCTGCGGTCGTGCAAATTCCACAAAACCGTAGCTTCCCTTCACATAGACGCTAAGAATCCTGCAAAGGACAAGTGTATGATGGGTACCTTCTTTGCAACGTGATGATACTTTAATTCCTCAACTGAGGAAAAGGAAGTACTTTTATGCAACCAAACTCCATACAGAGCTGAGATTACATATGTTCCTAGCGAGACACCGCACAGCAACCTACATCGGTGTTTCTAAGTTGCTGTGGGCTTCGGGAGAATTGTGTGGGCAAGGTACGCACAATAAAGTCTACCCAGGGTGGCGATACGAAGTAGGAGACTTGGATAACTTGGTAGGAAGGGTTTGGCTATCCAAATTCTAGTTGGAGGGTTTAGAACTAGTGAGATGACGCCAGATCCTTGGTATTTCTCCATATGGTTCTTTTCTAGCATCCTGGGACAAGCAACGGGTTTGATGGAGCCAGATCAAACCAGAAAACTCTTATCTTTACATCGACGCTTCTGATCGAGTAGGAGCACTAGCCAGGAGTAAGCCAACCATTCATAATATAACTAAGTAATATGTCTGAAGTGATTGGAAGTAGGCTTGTTTGAAATTAGAGCTTCCGTGATTGCGCGCAATGGATTCAGGAGTTGTTATGCCCCATGGCTCAGATTAAAAGGGCCGCGACGCTCGGATACAGCCTCCTTACATAGCATCTCAGCTCACGAGCTGTGCATCCAACTCTGCAAATCATCGAGGACTGCGACTACGGCTATGTTGGCGTCTTCGAGAACGGTCCCAACTGCGACTACGGCTCCGGCAATGTCGGCGTCTTCGAGAACGGTCCCGACTGAGACTTCGGCTCCGGCTATGCCGGCGTCTTCGAGAGCGGTCTGTACTCGAACTAATTGAAAGATCAACACAAAAGCAACCATTCACCGCATCGTACCTCTGAGGCTCAAGAACTATTGCTACTAGCGAGCTAGTGTCACCTTCAGGAGCAGCTACCAACTGCCGAGCAATCTCGCACGAAGGAAGTGCCATTACATTTTCGACAGCCTTGCCACGATGAGCCAAAACGAGAAACTGCTTTTTGTCCAATATGTGCTGCAGCGCAAGGAGAATATCAACAAAAAGATCAATGAACTGAAGTCAGATACCATATGTACTTCCAGCGGGTTTAGAATCTTGCTCTGTAACTCAATATGGAGATCGAGCCGAGAATCACGTACCTTTCCTTCATCTACAACAACAACAAAGTTGCCTTCACCCGCAGCAAGAAGTCGTATAGATACCATCGTAGTTGTGTAGTTCGCCAGCCACAACCGGAACTAGTACAACGGGAACAATCAAGAAAGGACCAGCCAAAACAGTTGGATTACCTTAGATTTGAATACTTCAATGGGCCGCTCCCCATCAATATAAGGTTCATCTATCGGCAAAAGGTTTTGGCTTAGTATGTTAGCATTACTTGGAGAAAGCCGTCCGTATGGCTCTCACAAAAGCCATACTTTCCAAAAGATGTCGCGAGCTCGTTCCCCATGACATCGATTTTCTCTTCCATAAAAGGAAGGGCCTCTGGCAATCTGAGGATCATATGGTGATAAACCTCTATGTTCCCTCCACCAGGCTTCATGCAGGTGAAGGACCGTAGTCGGCCCTCCTTGGCAATCTAGCTGCAACACTTCCTGCTGCTAGCCAGCGATTAGGGAAACTATTCGATGGTGTTGCCAAAACCTTGCAGTTTTCAGGTGATTCCTTTGGGCCCTCACCCACTTGACGCCGTTCACTTCTCCACTAAGAATGTCTACCTTTGCTGCAGCTGGGAAAAAGAGGTTTAGGGTTTTTGCTGCTGAGCTAAATTAAAAAGCTTAAGGGCTGTCCGATCTTTTATATAACTTGGGCATTTTTATTTCCTGGGTCTAGGACTTGTACACAAGCCACTGGCGGCTACGTTGAAGAGGACGCATTCTGAAGCAGAGCCTGGAATTTTTACGTGGCCGCGAGGCTGCTCCCGGAAGAAGAAGGTGGGCGTTTCTGGTGGCATGAGCTCGATGTAACTCCTGTTCTACTGGAGGGTAAAGCTTTTTCAATCTTACAGAATTTG
Organism: Selaginella moellendorffii; assembly: GCF_000143415.4. NCBI lineage: Eukaryota > Viridiplantae > Streptophyta > Lycopodiopsida > Selaginellales > Selaginellaceae > Selaginella > Selaginella moellendorffii. Next base: position 3,117,407 of record NW_003314261.1, on the reverse strand, counting down.
AAACGCTTTCTTGTGCAGAGATGCCGGAAGCGACAATCTTAGCCCTGCCGAGCAACGAAACGGGAGAAGCAGCAGAGAGAATGGAGGCACTTTCACTTCGAGCCAAACATTCGGCTAGAACAAAATTTCGGTGTTCGCAAGCAGCAAGTAAGCAGTGGCTTCATCGAGCTCGAGCATTTGTCGAGCTACCATTTCTCAGCAATCCACCACACACCAGTAGTGCTCGTGTGTCAGAGATATCCCAAAGCTGGAGCGCAGCGACAGGAAGCACTGTCTCCCGTCCTCGTGGGTGTAGCCGACAAGGACGGCGTCAAATGTCGCTCCCAGCCGTCACGCATATGCCTCGGCAAGAGACGTCCACGTCCGTAGCAGTCATGTTCTCGACAGCAGGTTGACAAAGGGCATCGAGTCAAAAACACTTTTTGCTTGCTTGCAATGCCGGATTGTGATTTGGATCGTTCCCCGAGGCAACGTATCACCTAGATACCCTTCCTGGGAGATAAGATTCCACGATACAGCATCGTGCCGAGGGATATTCTTGAAGAGTACTAGACGGAATCTCTTGGAGGCATCTTTTCCATGTGCAGCCTCGCCTCTCAAGATCACCCACCAGAGAACTCGCCTGCATAACCAGATTCCAAAAAACTATCTCAGTCGAGCATAGACTCAAATTCCTGCTGAGCTGTCCGTTTAGAGAATATACTGCAATCACAGTGCGTCAAAGAGAAGAGGTTGGATTGAACTGACGTCTACCAGGAATAGGAGCAGCACAGTCCAGGACACAACATCTCTTTCCTGCATCCCTTCAAAGCATTGTATTGCTTGTAAATGATGCCTGGTGCAGCTCCCAAAGTCCCTCCTAAGTGATTAAGGTAAATCTGTCCTTTTTTACCAATTTGTGACTGCTGCTTTTGAGGGCAACATGGACAGCATTTAGGTAAGAAACCAGCATGTACTTCTGCCATGCCCCTACAACAGAACCCTGGTAAGGACCACAGTACAAGTGAACTGCCACTCGTGCACATGCATTTATTTAAACTGTCCTGCTGATCACATTGCACTGGGGCATTGCAGCAAATATTTCAAGTACGGCCACAGGATGCTCTTGACAAGCATTTGCTTGCAATATGCTCGTCCCTGCATGGCATTCTTTGAAAGAGAATTTCAATGATGCAGAGGTCCCAGCATGAGTCAAGCGCAGCCAGCATAGTGTTCCACGAGACAATGTCGCGGTGGGCATTGTGTGAAAAGTAGCCTAAAAGTGTGACAAATGCCCAGTTCAGGCACTTGCCACAAGGAGAGTATTCCAAGAGTGGAACTTCAGAATCTGGATCACATTGAATGTGCTGGTGGCCAGTTGTGGAGTTTGACAAGGTATCTGTCAGATAGTAAAGATCATAGCTAAGTTATGTACATGTATATATACCCAATCATATATAGCTATATATACAGTAATGTGTGTTTGTCTCTTTGCTTTCATGGTCTTAATCTTGAGCATGGCATTTACTGGCTAGGAAGCCAATGATGAGGAGGAGGAGGATGAGCCTTTTAATTCCAATATGAGTGCTAGCTTTAGGAACACTGTCTCATCTAGATTAGAGGGATATTATCTTGCAAGCATGGCATCTAAGCATGCACTTTTGTGCTTGTCCAGCTGTGGCCAAGTTGCTCTAGAGACAAACTTGGACACTTTATAAGCATAACCAATATCCCTTAAGATGAATTTCCTAACAACATTATCAAACTAGTTTTAAAATCTTGGTTGCTTTGGGGATAAGTGGCATGGTACACCTCAGATCTGCAAAAAAACTACTCAATGCTTAGAATTGTCAATCTTCTCATTGAATGAATAGTGTGTTTCATTTGTTTAGTGATAAGAGACAAAAGCTACCTAAAGTATGTGAATTAGTGAGTTCATGTAGTAGGTTGCTCCTTGATTCTTCAACTTGATAAAACCAGTCTTCTTTTTCAAATTGTAAGCCCAATAATCCATCACCTTCCGAATATTTGTCTGCCTTTACATCCTCTATAAGATTGTGAAATAGTATGTAAGCCCAAGTATCTGGACAAAATGCCCAACCTTAAATCCCAATTACTTTTTAGCTGTAGTAGCTTTGTGCATACATAGTTTTTGTTTGTACTGGCTAATGATAAATTGTGATTATGGTAAAGTAATGTCTTGGTAGATGGACAGATCTCTACATTGTTTCCATATTGCAATCCACAAAATACTCATTTATCACACGAAGAAAAAGAAAGGAATAAAGCTCATTATACATGTATTAGGTAATTCTATTAGAGCAATGTTTTATCATAGTAATTCTCAAAAAGTTTGGATGTGTTCCTTTCTTCTAGGGCATAGAAGAAATTTGAATACTTTCATGAATATTTCTAGACTTGGATATCAACCAAAAAAGAGCACCACTACAATCTAACATAGCTGTGTAATTTGGATAGCTCACCCTCCAATCCTCCAAGTCAAAGTAACATTGCCATCCTAGTTGATATAGTGGGATCCAAGGTGTGTCATAAGAGCTCCCAACAAAGGATTGAGCTGGAGCCAATGAACTCACAAGACTGTGGCCTCTAACTTTCTCCTTGAAAGTGTTACAAATATTTGACAACTAACATAATCTTGACCAAATTGTTCCATATCATCCAAGCTTCCAGTCCCTAAATAATATATTCTATCTGATGGCCAGAGAAATATATGATGCTATAACAACTCATTGATAGTGATTTCAATATCAATGTCTAAGAACCCAAGTGAGAGAATTATTCTATCAACCTAAATAATATTACATTTAGACTTCACAACTTGTGAGTGCTTGGAATATGGAAAGGGAATACAGAAATGTGCATATCAATTAGCCCAAAAACCCTAGCTTATATACAGGAGCGAGTGGTCCGGATTGAAATTAATCCGACGGCTACCAAAATCCCACTACGCTAATATTAGTATACGGCATTGTAGCCGTACACTTGGCCCTCACATCATCCCCCCCTCTCAGGATAATGGAAGACCATCAGGGTTCTTTTGTAGACGGGCCGGGATCTGGAGGAACATCAGGAGGAGGCATCGGCGGATCTGTAGATGGTATTAACTGTTCCTAATCCCTTTGTATGAAGCGTTTCAACCGCTGCACATGCACAATCTCTGGAGGATCGGCCTGCTGGACGTCATGCCAAACCTTATAAACTTGTGGTCCAACTTGCCACAACACCCGATACAGTCCTTTCCACTGTGCAAGGAGCCCCTTAGATAAACCACGTACCATAAGATGGGGAAAACGGACTAACACCAAATCATTCACTTTATACTCCGCAGGTGGACGATAACGGGAGTTGTAGTGCGTTGTTGTCCCACTTGTACGCGGCCTAAGTGTTTGGCAGACTTCGCTCGGACAAGTGGAAGAATGCTTGTCAAATATTGATCCCATGACCTAGCATCCGCAACTCGTGGCAATTGCGAAGCTAAACCCAGCTCTATTGGTAATATTCGATCATGACCATATAGGAGTTTATATGGTGAAGCACCAACAGAACTCTGCACCCCAGTGACATATGCATACCGAAGAGACGGCAAATAACCATCCCAATCCAAATGCTGAAAGTTCACATACTTCGCAATCATCCCCTTGAACGTCTGAACGAGCCGTTCCACCAGACCGTCTGATTGTGGATGATAAGCACTCGTGAAAGTGTGGTGAATCCCCAACCGAGACGTCAAAACATGAAATGCCTCAGCCATAAAAGCGGGACCATTATCCGAAAGAATCCGCTCTGGACAAGAATGTTGGAACACCACTCGATTGAAGAGGAAGTATCCAACAGCAGTTGCAGAGGCACTAGCAAGAGCACCAACTTCCACCCAACGAGTCAAATAGTCAAAAGCAATAATAACATACTCATTGCTAGCAGTTGACTGTGGAAAAGGTCCCATAAGATCAAATGCCACCAATTCAAATGGACGGGAAATTGCAATTGACGCTAACTGTCCTTTCGCAGTCCGAGGAGGAGTATTACGAGCTTGGCACCAAATGCATCTACGCACATACCGGATAATATCACGTCGCATCTCCGGCCAATAGAAAGACCTACGTAGCTTCTCGATTACACGACGATGTCCCATATGCCCACCTAGAACAGGAGAATCATGGTAGGTATGGAGAAACCGCGGAATAAAGATAGAAGGCACCACCAGCCGTAATGATCATCAGGATCTGTCCCCACAAAATAAAGAAGGCCACCTTCAAGACGATATTGAGAATGTAAATGCCAGAAAGGCAAGTCATCAGCAAGTGATGCAGGATTCTCAAACCCATCTCGAAGCCTTCGAATCTATGGCTCAATCTTTTGAGCCTCACGAACCTCATCAAGCGAAGGTAGATCTTGCTCTACACCTTGTGGACACTGAACATTAAGTATAGCAACTGCTGACGGCACAGAATCCTCGTATAGAAAATCCACAGATGCTGGAACGACAGGCTCGTTAGAAACATGAGAAGAGAATGAAGAAGGAAGAGGAGCTCGAGAAAGGGCATCAGCATCAGCCATAGAACTCCCTGGGCGGTGAACAACATCAAAATCATATATCTGAAGCTTCAAAGCCCACCGAGCAGTACGACCAACCAGGTTCTTTCGCTTTAATAACGAAGTAACAACAGCATGGTCACCTTCAAGTAACGTCCGAGAACCATGTAGATATGCATGAAGTTTCTCAAAACCCCAAACTGCTGCTAAACATTCCTTCTCTGTCATGGAGTAGTTCATCTCCGCTGGTTGTAATGTACGGCTTATATATGCAATGGGATGGTGCTAACCAGGCACACTTGAGCTCTCTTGCATTAACACACCTCCAAGACCAATGTCAGAAGCATCCATGCGCAAAATAAAAGGTTGAGTGTAGTCAGGATGTGCCAAAACCGGAGGAGTTGTCAATAACTTTTTGAGATCCCCAAATGCTCACAATCCGGAGACCAGATGAAAGATGATGTTGATGACTTCAGCAACGCTCGCAATGGTGCAGTGCGATCAGAAAGATGATCCACAAAACGCCTGAGATACTGCACCTTGCCCAAGAAGCGCTACATATCATTCACACACTTCGGAGTAGGGAACTTTAGAACAGCGACAAGTTTGTCAGGATCAACTTGCAAACCCTCACGAGAAATACGGTACCCAAAATAAGTTGTGTTCTTGGACCCAAACATGCACTTTGACCGCTTCAGCTTTAAACCAACGTCGCGTAGCCGATCCAACACTTTACAAACATCACGAACGTGCTCCTCTCACGTCCCCTCCGAGTGGATCAAGACATCATCAATGAAGTCAGCAGTCACCTCCGGCATATCTCAAAGAACCTCGTCCATCATCCGTTGAAAAGTTGCTGGAGCATTGTTCAAACCAAATGGCATCACCAAGAACTCATACAAACCAAATGGTGTACGAAAAGCAGTCTTAGGAATATCTTCTTCGGCCATCGGTACTTGCCAGTACCCAGAAGCAAGATTTAGCTTGGTGAACCAACGACTTCGCCCCAAACGATCCAAGAGATTAGCAGTGTGAGGAAGAGGGTACACATCCGGGATTGTTACGTCGTTTAACGGACAATAGTCGATGCAGAAACGAATACTCCCATCAGGCTTCGTCACAAGATGAGGTTCACATGCCCAAGGACTTCACGACTTCTGAATAACACCCTTCTCCAACATCTCCTGGACATTTGCACGTAAAATCTTGATCTTCTTTGGTGACCGACAACGAACAAGAACCTTGATTGGACGAGCATCCCCAGTTGGAATCGGATGATGTGTAGCAATCTTGGCTTCAGACGATAGGTCAAAGTCAAAGAGATTAGAATACTCCTTCATGAGCCGGTCAACTGCTGGAACACAAAGATCGTCGGAGGGATCGGAAAAGGGAAGAGCAGAACAAGATGGAAACACAGGAGGAAATAGTGGGGGAACAAAAGTAATGGAAGCAAAGGTAGAAGTAGAGGGACGAAGAGGTACGGATGTGAGAGGAATGGAGGAAACATAAGGAAGTATGAGACAAGGGGGAGAAACCTCAAAGTCACATTTGGCATGATTGCACTGTACCAATCCATACCAAGAATGAGGTCAAAAGCTTGACTCGGCACCACCTGCAACGACTGCAACTCAAGCTCGAGATCGCCCACACGCACAACCAGGTTTGCCTCATCCCGTGCACATGCATGTGTACAGCCATTGCCATAAAGAATGAAAACTGGTTCTGCCGCACGACGCAAGTATAGACGATAACGTGTGGCAACAGGTCGAGCAATAGAAGATAAACTCGAATCTGTATCAACCAACACGGAGAAAATAATAGGAGACCTCTTGTTATAAAGATGAGCTTGGAAAGTAAACACTGGATGAACTAGTGCCGAGTGAACCCCTTGATGATACTCCCGAAAGAAAGATGGAGGGGTCACTAACTTATTCGCGCAAGGTCCCTCCATTACTCGCGCGACTCCTCGTTTCCCAGATTCATCTCGGTGTCCAAACCTTCAACTGCAGCAGCACCAACAGGACGTTGTTGACGCCAAGGTCTCCCCCAGGAAATGGAGGTCACCAATCCGGAAAGCGCCGACAACGCCGATAAGTATGACCAACTTCATCACACGCCCAGCAACGAACATCACGGCCACGACCACGTCCTCGTCCTTGTCCTTGGACTCGAGTAGCAGCAGCATCAACCTCCATGGGAACAGGACCATCACTCATAGAAAGTGGAGTGGAAGGATGTGCAGCGAGAAGTGGAAGAGGCGACGTCTCATAACGTTGTGCCAAGCGAAGAGCATCGTCAAGGGTGGCAGGAGCAAGTGCATGCACAAGGCCGGCAAGATCTTGACGAAGTGCTGGCCACAACATTCCTAGCTTGATCCGCTCCAACATATTGGGCTCCGCACGAAGCAAAAGACTTCGGAAACGAATGCCAAATTGCATCACCGACTCAGATGGCCCTTGGCGAAGACAATGCAATTGTTGGAAGGCATCATCACAATCGTCGGCATGTCCGAAGGCGCTTTTGAAGACGTCCGGAAGAACACTCCAATCCTCACGAGTGGCCGCACTCAATCCATTGTACCATTGCAATGCCATCCCTTGGAGACACGTAGGAAACTCACGTAAACGTCGAGCATCATCCCAAGAATGATATGTGGCAATCACCGTAAAGTGATCAAACTAATGGTACACATCATCCCCGGGATTCCCACGAAAGAACTCCGGCCGAACGCGAGGATTGGCACCAAGAGCAGGAGGAGTTGGACCATGTGCCGTGAATGCCGCCATCAATTGAGTTTGGTTGTTCAATTGCAAGTGCATAGCATCAAGCAATTGGACCAACTGCTGCTCAAGAGTCAAAAGAGGAGATTGCTGATCTGCCATGGAGATGAATGAAAAAAAAAGAGTAAAAGAAGAGAAATAACAAAAAGCTAGAAGGAAATGGTAGATCTAGACAATGCAAAAAGCTAGATTTAAACCAAAATCCTGAAAGGAAAGAATAAAAAGAAGGAAATGGAAAAAGCTAAATCTAGACAATGCAAAAGCTAAATCTAAACCAAAATCCCAAATCCAAGCATTCCTCAGGGACAATCAAAGGTGCCCTTCAACTTCACCAATGTGAATGTTTGGAATATAGAAATGTGCATATCAATTAGCCCAAAAACCCTAATTTATATACAAGAGCGAGTGGTCCAAATTGAAACTAATCCAACGGCTACCAAAATCCCACTACACTAATATTAATATACGGCATCATAGCCGTACACTTGGCCCTCACAAACTCAAAAATTATAAAACATAATTAATTCAATTTAATAGGCCACCAAAGTAATTTGTGTGGTCGCAAATGGTGACAACGGCTTGATGTTGATCTTCAAACAACTTTTCCTGGTTTGCTCTTTATTCATAGCAGATCATTTCCACGGAAAATTTTCCTTTCTTTGTTGTTTCGATCTCACCGATCTAAAGACAAGAGAGTTCGTCTCAAAAGCATTCCAGCAAGTTTGATACTAACCTGGAGTCTTCCTTTACCAGCGAGGGAGATAACATCCCCAGATTTCAAGCTCGTGTTGCTCTTTGTTGCCTCTTTCCAATTCAATCTTACGTCCCCTTTGCTGTTCAGAGTAAAAGCCGAAGCCAAACAGTCCGATGCATTAGCTTCCATCTCTTCAACTCTACCTTATCAAGTCTGCAAGCTTAGAACGCGAGAGCTTAAACCCTGCACTGGCAACAGCGTCCAGCCTCAACGATGCTTCCACAGATTTCAAAGCCTTCACCCTTTTCAACACGAATGTTAGCAACCTTCAGCAAAGTACTAGCTCTACCTTGGTTTATGGATTTCTATCTCGGCGAGTGGTATTTCTTTGCATTGGACTGAAATGGTTCTCACCTGTGTGAAACATAACTAGCAAGTGAAAATCCTCACGACGAATTCTACCACTTGCCTGCTTGAGAGAGGCGATAAGATACTCGACGAGCTCCGGGGCGACTAGGATTTGCGCACCTTGAGAACAATCCTTGCAACAGTAAATGTCATCTTACACAGTCGCAAAGATAGAACTTACCAGAACGATAATGTCTCCAACTTTCTCGCGAACAATTCCTGTTCCCAGGACTGCTCCAAGAAAATCCCCATGGTTGGCTGCATCATGGACGAACTTGCCAGAAACACTGCAAAGAAATCGAGCAACATGAAAGCTACAGCTGGGATATATGGAATGGTACCTCAATGCTGATACTGCTCCAGGATATCCACCGGCGCTGCATTGGGAAGCTCTTATCAGATCGGCAGGGCCAAGTGATAGACGACATCTTTCAGCCTGGAACAAAGTTCCACAAAGTTTTCCATTTTTGTTTTTGTTTTTGTTTTGATCGTCTCTACCTGAGCGTAGCCCCCAGAGACAACCACTCCAACATCCGCGAGCTTTCTCACGCACGCAAGCGACTCTTGCAATGCGGGTGGTGTCAGGAAATCCGTGTGCAAAACCTCTTGCCTCTCGACAGCTCTGTCTGCCTGTTTGCCAGCAAGAAAACATCACTCACTACCTGGTCAAACATCTACGGCGAGATTACCTTCTCAAGCACACGCGAAAGATCCGCTTGACAAGAACAGTACAATCTAGCCGCTGCAAATCACACACTTTCCTCCACACACTCATCCTCGTATCAAATCCGAGCAATGCGACTGACCTGCTGGAGCGCGCCATCGCTGCCGCGCGCCCAGAACAAGTGCCCCGTGCGCGTGCCAACACCACAATCGAAGAATCATCCTCCCAAGCTTAGGGTTCTAAAGAACGATATAATCACAAAGAAATTTTCAAATGGGCCTTTTCAAACGCTTCTACGCATTTTTTTCTTTTCATTATAGGTAATTACAAAAGGAGGAATTTTAGCACCCTCCTTCCTACCTACCAAGCAAAATTTTCTCCTTTTCCCTCTCTTGTTCCTAGTGTACACTCCCTCCTACCGACCATCCAACTGAACCGACCAACCCGCTAGTTTTCCACCAAGCGTGAAACGAACAGAACGATCGAAGAACATAGAAAGAACGATCGCCCTTGCTCAAAATCTTTCCCCGCGCTGACCAGGGAGTTGGGGGCGAAGTATTAGCTGGGAGGATCGAACGACACCTCCCACGGCATCAAATCGTCCATGGCCGCTGGCTGCTGCTGGCACTGCTGCTGCTGCTGCTGCCAAATCTGGCTCGTGTTCCTGTCATAGTCCTCTCCCTCCACAATCCGCATGAGTTCCTCCGGATCGATGAGCTCCTGGAAGTCCTCGCACTCGCTGAAACCCAAGTCGTCCATGATCGCCAGCCCCTGCGACTGCTGCTGCTGCTGGGACGACGACGAGGAATCCTCCTGCTTCATCTCCCCTGGCTCCTCTTTCACCCTCACGCCCTGCTCCACCGACGACGAATCATACGAGGATGGCGACTGCATCGACTGGAACGACGTGGAGATGCTGCTCTCGCCATCGTCCTCCTCCATCTTGACACCCGAGTCACAATCCTCCTCCTCCTCCTCCTTGATCGCCATCTTCTTCCTGGACGAAGTCTGCCGCGATGAATCCAAGTTGATCGCTTGCGATCGCTGGCCGCCGGCGCTCCCAGAGACTGGGAGATTGAGGCGCGCGCACGATCCATAGAGCACCCGCGCTGCATCGTCGTAGGCCATCGCCGCTTCCTCGGCAGTGGCGTAGGTCCCCAGCCACAGCCGCGATCCTCGATTGGGCTCTCGAATCTCCGCGACCCATTTCCCCCACGTCCTCTGGCGCACGCCACGGTAGTGGCACAGGGGATTCTCCGGCCCGCCCTTGCCCTTCATGCATCCCTTCTTGGAACCCTTGGCCGGCGCCTTCTTGATCGATGATCCTGCTGGAGAGCACGCCCAGGATGCCAGCGCGTCGGCGGCCGCGCCGTTCTGGATGGAATGCATCATCCCAGTGGAGTTCTTGCGCCGGCTGCGCGTGAATTTCGCCCGGCTAGACGGGGAGTCCGATTCACCCCCAGACATTGGAGGGAGCGAGGATGAAACCCTGGCAAGAATCATCGGAGCTGACTCCTGGAGCGCGCGCTTCCGCTTGATCCCTGCCCGCCGCCGCTGCTGCTGCTCCTCCGGGCGATCGCCAATTTCATGAGATATCTGGAGAGGGAAGCCGAAATGTGAGTGCTTCCCTAGCTTGCGCGCAAAGCAATCTCGAGAGGAATCGAAAGAAAGAAGAGCGGAGGAGGAGCGCGGAGAGATTCTTACCAAGAGATTGCTGGGAGGGGAAGCAATCTTCTTCCTGGCCGCGCCGTTCACAGTCATGCAATCGCGTTTTTTCAAATCGGATCGATGGGAAGAGCTCGAGAAGAAACCCTATCGCGGATTATATCCCCCACCGATTGGAAGCTTCGCCGCTGCTGCCCTAGAAAGCTTCTAGAAATCCAAGCTAGCAGCTCCAAATCCAATTGCCTCTTGCTTCTTCTCTTTTCTTGTGATCCTTTCCTAGCGCATTTAAAGATGCCACACGGAACCCTAATTTATACCGTGCTAATCCAACGCCCCAAAAAGCGCGGTGTTATTTGGAAGAATCTTCGCCGTGGATGCACCGGCGATGAGCTACCTTTTCCGGCTATCGGGCAGACGTGGCTGGATGCTGCCCGGACACGAAAGCATCCACGTGGAGAGTTGTGCGGGCCAGAAAGAGACACGTAGTGAGAGAGGGTAATATCTGCCACGTGGGCGTATCGCGGACGCCGGAAGATTCTGGAGAGACGCGGTTACTTGTGGCACAAGAAACCACCAAAACGTGTCTTAGTTAACCTAACATCGATTAATATAGCAACGCTTCACCTTAATGCTTATTATATACAACAAAAAAACTCTTGCTTGGATCAATCAATGGGAGCCAATCTTCCATCGTCTACCAATCTTCGTGAGCGTGACGTTGCCTTTGAGACGTAAGCTTGGCGAGATGGTCCTCAGGTTCTTCTTGCAAATCTTTCGCGAGAGCCCTGAAACTCCAAGCCTCTGGGAGATCTTGTCGCCATCTCCGGGATTCTTTTTGTCGTCCTTGTTCCCAGCATCAATAGCTTCCAATCTCTCGGGAGGTTTCACGCCATCTTCCTCCCAGCTTGCCGCCGCCGTGTCTTGCTGCTCGACGTCTCGATCGTGTGCTTCGTGAGGAGACGCATTCTTCTCAGCTACATCAATGCAACGCGAGTTACTTGAGTTTGGATGAACAACTACTACTCATACCAGCGATTTTCGATCTGAGTTCTTCCACTGCCGCGATGAGATGCGTCACTGTGCCAGACAGCGTGCTCACCTCGTCCGAAACTTTGTTCATCTCGCTCCTCAGTTCCTGGAGATCCATTGTCACGCAAGTTCAAAGAAAGTGCCAAACTAGTCACTTACCGGCAAGCTGCCCTCCAACTTAGCTACATGGCCGCGTTGAGGTTTCCTGCAGGGCAAAAAACTTAGCTTGACACACGGAGAAGTTTGGGAGACTTACCGCGCGGATTTATAAAGTTTGAGAGCTAACAAGAGTTCGTCAGCACGCTTCTTCTCTGATGCAGCTTTCTCCTTCTCCTTCTTGCTACGAGCAAGCAGAGCCTTTAACAATCTGGAGGTGAGAAAGTGCGCTGCCAAGGAAAAACAATGCTTGTACCTTGCATTGTCGCTTGATAGCACCCAAGTGTGCGTCATGGCATGCCGTTCGAACGGTCCTCGCGTGGGAATACGAGCTGCAAATGCCAAGAATGAGAGAAACGTAACAGCTAGACTCAAGCTCACAAACCGGACAATGCTCTTCAAGGCACCAGCAGGATCACGTTGACGCACAAATCGTCTCTTCATCTTGGCAGGATCACGTCGATGCGAGCTGTCAAATGCAGTCTCAGGTGCTGCCATCGCTATGTCGTCCGGCCGTTCAGGTTCAATGGGAGTAGCACGCTCAGATGGCACTTCAGCTTCCATCGAAGTATGAAGGTCAGGTTCCTCTTGTACGGAAGCACGCATTTCCTCTTCCATGGTAGTAGAGTTTCCAGGATTCTCCGCAGTCGTGTTTTCAGGTTTCTCTGGTTCAAGCTCCTCCATCGTAGACTTCTCTTCAGCGTTTTCAGAAACTGGCAGCTCGTCTTCTTCTTCCCGTTGTGGCAGCTCAGTTTCTTCAGCTGGCACCTCAAGGTCCTTCTGCTCTAAAGAAGAGTTGTCAAGTTGCTCTGAAGCTGGCAGCTCCTCCTTCTCTGGAACCAGTTCCGAGCCAGCAGTCTGTGAGGCTAGTTCTGTCTGCGAGGGAAGCTCGTCCAGCGTCTCAGGTTTGCTGTTCAAATCCAAATCCTTCACAGCGTCCGTTGAGGCAGGCATCTCGACTTCTCTTGGAAGAAGCTCACTGCCCTCCATTTGATTCGGGACAAGCTGAGGTTCCACAACAGGTGCTATAGAGTCCACTTCCACTTGGTTCTTGGCAGAGACCAGTTCCACTGAAACAAGGAACTCCTTTTCTTTCGAAGGTGGTAACTCGTTCTCGCTTGCGTCCTTTGCGGCCACCTCGGCCTCAGTATCCATTGGAGCAATCACCTCGGCCTCAGTATCCATTGGAGCACTCATCTCCGCCTCAGTAACCATGTCCACCTCCACAAGCTCAGCAGTCGTCACTCTGGACTCGACTACTTCACGATCTTTTCCCTTCTCATCTGGATTTGTTTCCTGTTGCTCTACCGTCGTGATCACAGCTTCGCCAAGCTCGGCAGCAACGTTCTCCACGCACAGCACCTTCACGTGGCCGGACTCGGCAATAACTTCTTGAGTCTCGCACATACTGGAATCAAACTCGACCACCTTCCTGAGAGCCGAGAGCTTAAAGTCGGCCTCGCCACCATTGCCATCATTCTCGTGATCCGTCACCACCACCCTGTACTCCACAAGATTTGAGTCTCCATTGCTTCTCTTCTCGTCCTCTGCAGGAATCGGAGTCACAGCAACGCTCGGAGAAGACATCCTGCTCTTTTTCTTGGCGACCTTTTCGCTCCTCGGCGAGGATTTGGCAGCGGAGCGTATCACCTTTTGTCCCTGCGTGGCCGCGACGTCCTTGAGCGTCGACCAGCTTTTCCTCTTCCTCTTCTTCGCGGTAGAAGTTTGCTGATCCGGGGTAGCGGGGTTGGAGCTCGGCTTGGATTTCTTGAGTGTGTTGTGGTGACCGCAGTAGCTGCAAATCCGGAAACCAGCTTTTTTGGCGGCGGAGAGCTCGTCACTGCTGGCGATGATCGTCTCACACCTGTATCAAAAGGTTGGATTAAAGTAGACACAGCCTGCAAGCACGACGATCAGCCAGCATGCAAGGAAAAGGAACAACTGCAAGATCGAAGAAGAAAACCACACTGGAAAATCCTTTCCATGATCCAGGCAAGAGGGAAAGAGGGCGTACCTTTGGCACTGGACCTGGTTCTTGATCGAAGCGCCCGTTTTCTCGCACGACGCTGCCAATCGATGGCCCCAGAGAGCGCCGAGAGGAGGAACCGCGGCCGACGCCCACTTTGCGATGCGGCTGAGGAAATCCGCCTTGAGCGATTGCGCTGTGCTCGCCGCGCCCGCGATCGCGCTGCTGGATTTAGGATTGGCGGATCGCCGCATCATAAATCCATGAAGAACCCTAAACCCCTGAAGAAGTGAAGAAGAAAAAAAAAATAGGGCAAGGGTTTTAGCGATGGAGAGTGGAGGAGGAGCCCGGCGAGGGCGGATGGTGATCGATCCCAAGGTCCGGCAGGTTGGATTCGTGACGCCGGGCGAGCAGGACGGCCCCGCGGGGGTGTCGTCGTCGTCAGCGCAGGTAAATGCCCCGGATTCGCCAGCGCCGGTGATGATCCCGCCCGCGCCTCGCGTAGCAGTGCCGGCGGCGGCGGATCATTCTCCTCCAAAGCCCGCGGCTCCCGTGCCAATCCCGCCGCGCTCTCCGCCCCTGCCGCCCCGGAATTTCGATGCCGAGGATGAAATGCCACTGGGGAGTTATAACCCCGGTGGAGAGGGAGTTCTTGCGGGGAGCCCGAATAGCTCGTATGGGAAGGCTAGCAGCGAGAAGGCCGAGATTGGAGACCTCTCTCCCACGATGGTGGCAGAGTTGAATAGCAGCATGATGGAGATGAGTCTCGAGAGAAGCAAGTATGAGCTTCCGGTGCCGGAGAAGGAGAATGAGAGCACAGCCGACGTTATCAGTGAGCGAGTGGAAGTTCCAGCGATCAACAACAACGAAGGTAGCCTTTTTCTCGAGGAACTTTTGGGATGATCGAAAGTGTTTTCCAGGACCAGAGAACGATGCACGGCAAAGGAAACTCAAGGATCGGACGTCCAAGGCGGAGAGGCGGGCTTTGCAAGAGTCTCAGCGAGCAGCGAAAGAAGCGGCCAGAGCTTCTGGTAATCAAACCTTCTTCATGCCTGGTATGTGGGAAGCTGGGACTAACCCGTGTTTAGCACAGCGGCCGTAGCAAAGGCCAAGCCACCACCGCAGAAGAAAGATGGCAGCAACGAAAAGAAAGGAGTTGACAAGAAGCCCGTGGACAAGAGCGGCGAGAAGGACAAGAAGAAGGAAGTAGTCGTTCCGGAGAAGGACAAAAGGAAGGATGCCCCGGCTCCGAGGCTGCAGTTCGATGACGAGCAAAAGGTGGCGAAAGCGAGGCGACGAGCAATTGTGGAACAAACCACCGAGACCAAGCATCGAGTAGAGCTCTTCCGGCATCTTCCACAGTTTGTGCCGCCTACACAGCTCCAAGCGCTGGAAGAGAAGTACCTCCAGAATGATACGATGCATATACACCCGGCTGTGTATCAGGCTAGCTTTCTTTCTTCTTTTCCTTCGTCGGCTAAAACGCAAAGCGTTGCAGGTTGGACTGAAGTACTTGACGTGGGACATCGTCGGCGGAAATGCGAGGTGCGTTGCGATGCTGGAGGCCTTCAAGGAGATGATCCGAGACTACACAACACCGCCTCAAAAGGTCATGTCTCGAGATCTCACAGCCAAGATCAACAGCCACGTCTCGTTTCTCAGTACATGCCGGCCGCTCTCGATCAGCATGGGAAACGCGATACGATCGTTCAAGTTGAAGATCGGGAAGCTGCGGGATACGCTCACAGAGGCGGAGGCAAAGTCGAGCCTCGTCTCTCACCTGGAGACGTTTGCTCAGGAGAAGATCATTCTGGCCGACAAGGAGATAGT
Source organism: Selaginella moellendorffii (assembly GCF_000143415.4). Classification (NCBI taxonomy): domain Eukaryota; kingdom Viridiplantae; phylum Streptophyta; class Lycopodiopsida; order Selaginellales; family Selaginellaceae; genus Selaginella; species Selaginella moellendorffii. The sequence continues at coordinate 3,101,682 of NW_003314261.1, read as the reverse complement.
GAAGCACGCAGTGACGAAGATCATCGACGGGGACGTGGTTCTCACGCACGGCTTCTCGTGCGTCGTCGAGATGGTTCTCTCTCACGCGCACAGCATTGGGAAGAAGTTCCGGGTGGTGGTCGTGGATTCCAGGCCCAGGCTCGAGGGACGAATTCTTCTTCGCAGCCTTCTGGCCCAGGGGCTGAAGTGCACGTACACGCACATCAACGCTGTCACTTACATCATGCAAGAGGTGACGAAGGTTTTCCTGGGAGCTGCTTCGATTCTAGCGAACGGCACTGTTTATTCGAGAGTCGGCACTGCTGCGGCCGCAATGGTCGCTCATGGTTACCGGGTACCCGTCATGATCTGCTGCGAGACGTACAAGTTCCACGAGAGAGTCCAGCTCGACTCCATTTGCTCCAACGAGCTCGGTAAGCTTTGTTTGGTTTGGGTCTGAGCTCAGTTCTTCCTTCCAGGCGATCCAGATGCTCTCGTTGGAGTTGCCGGGAGGAAGGAATTTCGCGAGCTTGTTGGCTGGGACGAGAGCGAGCATCTCCGGTTGCTGAATCTAACGTGAGTGCGCAAATGAGATTCGTTTCTCCCTTTCTTCATATTGCGTTACTTCCAGGTATGACGCAACTCCTGCCGACTACGTCTCGATGATCATCACCGAGCACGGGATGGTGAGTTGCATCATTGAAAACAGAAGTTTGAGTGACTGAGTTTTCCGGTTGTGCAGGTTCCACCGACGAGCGTCCCTGTCATTCTCAGGGAGTATAGAAAAGAGCCGATCCTGTAAGAAAAAAGCGAAGAAGAAAAGTGGAGCATATGGTCGATTTTGTCATGGAATTCGAACGAGAATAAGCTACCTAGAGGTGAATTGTTGGTGGTGCTGCTACTGCGGCCCCAGACTGTGCTCTCTGTGACTCAATTTTGAATCGAGTTTTGAGCTCCTTTTTGGCCATCCTCGCAGCTCGTCGTTCGTCTTTCACTGCGCTCTGCCAAAACCAAAGCAGCAACTGAGAACTAAGTTCCAAAGAAAATATCAAACTCACCTTTCGAGCTTTGTGTTCCTCTTTGCTCTCTCCCTTTTGTCGCAGCGGAGCGGTTTTCTTGTGTGGCTCCGACTCTTTCTTCCGCTCGCTCAACACTTCGCTCGTCTTTGGCGTCACGAAATCCAGTGGCAACTTTTGCTTGCCGCCAATGCGAATCACTTGCTGCTGCGCCTGGCGAATCGAGGAGAAGTCGACCCGTTTGCCGACTGGAGCTCCGATCCTCGATGGATGATTGTCGAGGTTCGACAGTGTAGACACGATCGTCTCACAGTCCCATTTCGCCTTTTTGTCAGCGTCGCTTTCGTCAACCCAGACTGTTTCCAGCTCTTCCTCCGCAGACTCACTGCTCTTTCCAAACTCCTCGTACTCTTGCACCACTAGCACTTCTTCCAGTCTCTCTTGCTTCACTGTCGGTTGAACTGGCTTGCTCACGAAACTCGGATTTTCCGCAAGAAACTCGTCAAAGATCGACGTGAATTCCGAAATGTGGGCCTGGCCTCTGGCTCGCGGATCGTCGTCCCCGAAGTCCGCAACATCACAGTCGTATTCTTTCGAGGTGAGCTGCAAAAGAAACGATAGTCAGTCACGATCTCGATAAGTTGCGGCAAGAGATTTACCACTTCAAACTGCTCGTCGAGAATACCATTCGCTCGCTCGTCGGTGATGGCCATCGCTGCGAAAGACCGAACTTCTTCCCCTTCCTCTTCTTCGAACCTTTTCACGGGTGGCAAATCCTTCCTGTTGGAAGTTTCGGCTTTGGCCTCTTCCTCCACCCCCTTGTTTGCAATGAGGATAAAATCGTCTTGCAAACCATCGGACTCGTCCCCATCATCGTCTGAGAAATCACTCTCCTCGAGAACAGCAGCAACTTCGGGATCCAAGCCTCCCACCTTGACAAACGCACTTCGAATCTGCCTGAGATTGATCGTGTTACTGGCAGATTCGTCCGCAACCGCTTCCTTGACAGGAACTTTGGAAGCATCATAAGCCTGAAGAACGAAACTCTATTGGATCGCAAGCGAAGGAAGAAAGAAAAAATCATACCTTAAAATCGGCTGGAAGAACATTACTCGTCTCACTGGTCGTGGGAACAAAGACGCTACCGCCTCCAGCACCAATGCTCCTCATATGTTTCATGTAATTGTAGCCATCGTCTGGAAATCCCATCTCCACGAGCTCTCTCCTTACATGCTCCGGCAATCCCTGCGGAGTAATCTCCATCTTCGCCACTGCCGCCTCCAATTCCCCTTCTTCTTCTTCCTCCTCAGCATCAGCAAACCTGGAATCATCGTCGTCGTCTTGCTCGAAACCTGGCAACCGGATCGCGGTATTGCCGTCCACTCGCGTGTACACTCGCTCACCCCCAATCTCCTCGCCATCGCCAGATTCCCGGTAGAGCAGCGCGAATGTGGCGGATTTCTTCTTGTCGATGAATTTCTTCTTCTTGCCCATCCCTCCTCGCCGCAAGCCCTAAACCTCCATTGTACCCTAAACTAGGGCTTGCCACGTGGCATAGTCTTGACTTTCGTATTTTTCACGTGGGACCCTGCGATGACCGTTGGATTTTTCCTGCATCGGACGGACGGGATTCTCTGCCCTAAACTTGGCCGATCGGACGGGCCGTGTTTATCCCTTTTGGCGTTAAAAGTGGTGTTAAAAGCCCATTTGGTCAGGGAAGGTTTTAGGCTTTTTTGGGTGAACAGTTCGCAAGTGCCGCGTTCTGGATCCAATCTTGGGGAAAATTTTTGGTAAGTAATTTCGTCTTCCTCGTAGCTCGAATCCCGAGCGCTAGCAGCGCCACAGCAGATTTTCGCAGATCTAAGGAAGATTTCGCAAGAAAGGGAGAGAATCTCGGTGGCCTTCACCCTTTCGGATGCTCTAGGGACCTAAGATCAAGATTTGGATCTCTTTCTCGGCCATGGGAGCAGTGTCGGAGGCGATCGCGGCGGACACCGCCGAGAAATTGCATGCCGTGGCGGCGGCCGATACCGAGGAGGAGAATCACCAGGCGGTGGAAGACGAAGCACCCTCCTCGGTCGATGACGCTGCCGATGGGATCGAGGATCACGCGGAGAGTGGGATTCTCGAGGAAGCTGTGCAGCGCGACAATGACGAGAATATAGCGAAGGCTCCGATTGTGGGCGGGGCTACTCCCAGCGAGGCGAGCTCGGAATGGCCGGAGCAAGGATTTGCTTCCTGTGATCCGCCCGGGGGAGTGGCCGCAGTAGCTCCCACGACAAAATCGGTGTTCACGTATTACCTCGTGAGAATTCCGAAACGTGGGGACAATCTAGTGGATTTTAGGACGACGACGGACGCACAAGTTAAGGATAAGATTGAGAAGAAAAATTCTCTTATCGCAAAGCTCCAGCAAAAGAGAGTAAGTTCTTCACTCCCTAGTTCCAAAGAGAGAAAAGGAAGAACAACTCTCACTGTTTTCTTTCTTTGTTTGCAGGCGGAGAAACAGGAACTGCTTGACAAGCTTGTCGAGCCTCGAAATTATTTTAGGGAGTGCCGAGGCGAGCTCCAGGAGAAAATAGAAGAGAGCAAGCCTGTGGCCGCGGAGCTTAAGAAAATCAATGAGTTGCCTTATGCGGGTATGTCTAATGTTTGTAGATCGGAGGAAGATCTCGATGCAAAGGTGAAGCTCCCACTATGCTTGTGGATAGTTTACTGACCAATTGCTAATGAGTTTCAGCTTGCGGGCTTAGAGCATGACTTACAGCAGCTTGATCGTCCGTTAACTTTACGAGAAGAGAAACAGATTATTCGCGAGATTCAGGCTCTTAAAGCCACTCGCGAGCAGGTAATTATCAATGCAAGCTTTCGTGCTTCCAAACAGGATGCCAAGCAAGGCTATCAAACGCGACTCAAGGTAATGCTTTTCATGTAACTTAGTGTCCAGGCTAACAGGATTTTGAATTGTGGCGTAGTCACTGAACGAGGAGATTGAAGAATTGTCAAAGAAAAAGAACCTGGCGTGGTCCAAAGTAAAACCGTTGGAAGACAGGGTTTCGGCCCTTACGGAGGAGATTAAGATTCTTTCGTCTCAGAGGAAGGCGCTTGATGAAATTATTGACGAAGTCTTCAACGAGCGTAGAAGTTTGTCAGCGCAAGAGTATGCTAAGGTGCGGCTGTTGGATAAACCAGTGTTGATTTCAAGGCTAAACGGTGTTGTTGTCCATGCAGAACAACGATTTCCACCAAAACAGGCGGGATATCAACACGGCCAAGCAGCTTGCGTACGCCAAAGATACAGGGGCCTTGAAAGAATATTGCTCCGCCCAGGTCTGGTGAAGTTGAAGTGTCATTTGTTTTTGACATTTTTCACCAGGTGGAGCGCGTGATGGAACTTTGGAACAACGATACCTCCTTCCGGTCGGAGTATATGAAGAACAATCTCCGGAGTACAATCAGGCGCTTGGCAACCCCGGACGGCAGGTCGCTAGGACCTAACGAACAACCGTATGAGCTCCCGAAAGATGAACCTCCCGTTGCTGCACCGGCACCTGTAGTAGAAGAGAAGGAAGCGCCGAAGCCAACACTTGAAGTCAAGGCTGAGCCATCGAAGACTGCTGCGAAAACGAAGCAGAAGTCCGATGCCAAGGAAGCCAAGGAAGCTGGAACCAAAGCCAAGCCTGTCTCTGAGGAGAGCGAGAATGTCGTGGAAGCCGAGGATGAGGTGGAGGCGGAGCGAGCAGCAATCTCGGAGCTGGCGAAACAGCTCGAGCGAAGGGAGGTGGAGATTCAAAAGGCGAAGGAAGCCGAGGCCAGGAAGAAGAGGCAAGCTGAGAAGAAGCAAGCCAAGGCCCAGGCCCGGATCGAGAAGGAACTCCAACGCAGGGAAAAGGTTCGTCAAGTCTCTCTCCCCACTCTTGTCTGACTTCAAGCTCTCCTCCATTGCAGGAAAGGGAGAAGAGACTCCGGAAGAAAACTTCCGCCACAGACCAAGCCGGAGAAGGCGCCGATTCGCCCTCCGAGCAGGAAAAGGAAAACTTGGAACCGCCCGTGGCTGCCGAGAACGGCGAGAAGCCATCGCCTGAGGAGAAGAAGCCATCGAGCGTGACACGCCGCGGGAAGAAACCGGCCAAGAACACCCCGGTGAAGCTCCAGCTGAGGAAGAAGCGCTCGCTCCAGGATCACTGGCAGATCATAGCGGCCATTGGAGTGGCGCTTCTCGTTGTTCTAGGCGCTACCATGGTGAGAGAGCTCTCTTCTTCGCTTTTCTCTATCACAGTCGTGATCGATCGTCTCCATTGTCTTTGCAGGTCTTTGTTCGTGCTGCTTATTAGCTAGTTTTTGCGGGAAGAAAATTTTTGAGAATAAAAAAAGTTTGCTCGTCAGTTGATAAACTAAGCTAGTAGTGAGTGTCAAAGCCACCTGACTATATTTTACCCTGTGGTCAACCCCATCGCTGGATTTTTTGTTTTTATTTTTTTATGCGAGTATAAAAGGAGGGATAGGGAAGATAGATATGGCGTTGGCGCTCGATCTCTTCTCCTCGTGTGAGCGATGCTTCTCCAGCAGAGCTTGCGCAGCCTGTGCGGCAAGAGCGGCTGGTGCTACGCGGTGTTCTGGCGCCTCAAGCGCCGCAATCGCATGTAAGTTTCTTGGATTTCGCTTGGATCGCTATCGATCGCCTACGTTTCGCGAATTTCTCCCTCGCGATCGATGGATGCCAGGGTTCTTACTTGGGAGGATGCCTACTGCGATTACTCCGCAGCGGCGGCCGCCAGTGCCGCCGCCGCCGCCGCCGCCGCTGCTGCTGGAGGAAATCCTCTCGATCGAGCGGCAAACTCTGGCGCTCCGGGGACGAGTTCTTTTTCTCACGATCAGATTGGCTTGGCGGTGGCCAAGATGTGCTACCACGTCTATTCCTTGGGCGAAGGGTAACGAGCATTACCTTGCTCTAGGATATTTTTTTTTGTCTTGTTTTGCGTTTTTAGCAGCGAGCTCTAATTGTGCGATTTTTTTTCAAGGATAATTGGTCGTGTGGCTTTCACACAGAAGCACCAATGGGTCTTTGGACGAGTGGACGGAACGTTACATGAAAAGGTCTTCGCATTCTTCTTGTTGTTTTGTGGTTTGCCTTCTTTATAAGTTTTTTTTGTTCTTGTTCATCACTGACAAGATCCACCTGTTTGATGAGCAGTACCCGGCTGGATGGGCGAGCCAATTTGCTGCAGGGATTCAAGTGAGTTTACATGTTCTTGGGAGGATCCTTCTCTCATTTCGTTTCTGAATAGCAATATGCCTGCAGACAATAGCTGTTATATCCGTGCCGCAGGGTGTTGTTCAGCTGGGATCTACGCAGAGAGTGAGCAATCTTTTCACTTCATTCTTTTCGTTTTTGATGTCTATTGGCAGATCATGGAAGACTTGGAAATGGTTTCGCACGTCAGGACTATGTTTTGCACGCTTCAAAGGGTGCCTGGAGCATTTTTCCCTGACTACGTGAATGCCCAAGCAGCAACTCAAGGAGGAGCTTTTCGGTATATGACTCCCATCCAGGCGCTTACGGCAGCACCGGCGCCAAACCTTCTTACACATCAGCCACCGTTCCCGTTCAGCTGTTCTTCGAGATCACAGGTTTCTGGTGGAAATCTCTTCATGAATGCAGGTGTTGCGGCGTCAAACTTAAGAGACATGGAAAACTTGTTAGCAGGTCCGAAGAACGTTTGTGATGGAAGTTCTCCTGCTATGTTTCTATCCACCGGGACAACGATTCTGGATCAAGCCCGTCATAGATCGAGAGGAACGAATGAAGCTTGCAGCAGCTTTGGGGGCGTTGGTTTTCCTTGTGAGGCTCGGCATGATGGAACTTCACCGACTACTACACTCTCATATTCTAATACGGAAGAAAGTACAGATGAAGCTCATGGTGTAGGAAGCTCCGGTAGTGCAACTGAGCTTCCTGATCTCGACAGCTTGCTACTCCCAGCAGATGCATTTCACGACCGCGGGTTTGACAGTCTAATGCCCAGAGGTGTTGAAGACATCGACCAATTCTTCGCTCTGCTGCCAAAAGATAGTAACGATTACCGAGAAGAAGATTTGCCAAAGGTGGTTCCAGAAGCAGGCATTGAAACGCAAGCGATGGCAGACGATATGAACTTGTCTGTTGCGCGGGATCATGCGCTTGGTGCAAGCTCAGACTTTGTTTCAAGTATGCTATTCTCGTCGTCGCCATCACCACTACAGAAAGATGAGCAGCAGCCGACTGGTGTCAAGCGAGCTAGGCCTCAAGAAGAAGGAAAACCACAATCAAGGGGCAGGCCGCAAATTCTAGACCGAGTGAAGGAGCTCAGAGGCATTGTTCCAAACGCAGAAAAGGTATGATTTTTTCTCTTTTTGTCTACGTATCTTTTTTCAACTGCTCATAAATGTCTGCTGATCAGTGTAGCATCGACGCACTTCTTGAGAAAACCATCGATCATGTTCGCTTCTTACAGGCTGTGTTGCAGCAAATCGGAAGTTCGAGCAGGCAAGAGGTACCTCTGTTCAATCTTGACTACTTTCTCTTTACTCTTTCTTCTTTTGCTGAAGGTCGACAACGGCGCAAGCTTGGCCATGAAAGCTGCCCGGTTCCTGTCAAAGACATGAGCGCAATGCTCGTGCCTAGAGGTAGTCCTGCGTTTTGTTACTTATATCAATGCATGTTAACGCTGCTCTTGCAGATGATTTGCGACGAGAAAAAGAATTTCCTAGTGATGGCAAAAACACATATTCGTGGCTGAGTTCCGTGATTATTCACGGGACAGTAGAAAACATGTCCGTCCTTGAGGTGCGGCCACAAAACTTTTCTTTCTTTCTTTTTTTTTTTCCTCAAAGAATCCTTTTTTTTTCTCTCAGGCTTCGTCGGCTTCGCTTATGCGCCTATTCAGCGAAATAAAATTGGTAATGGATGATCTATCTTCTCTTTGCTGATTCAGAGCTTGATCAACAGACACAGAAAACACGAGCTAAGAAGAGTGGCTAACCATGATCCGTCAGATACAAAAAGACTCGTCTTACCGGTAATGTATTTCATAGTTTCGTCAAAGCTGTAAGAAGTAACATATGCAGGAGGAGAGGACGTCGGTTGTAGCACGGGAAAAACCACGTCGCTGGAGAGAGCATTGAAGATCACTTTCCCCCTTATAGCCTCTTTTTTCCGGTGCTATTGGTTGATTGGTCAATGATGCGTGCTTGCAGAAGGTCGTTCTTCGGTGGTGCAAGCATTGTCTTGAGAGAAAGGAACGTGCCGTACGCCAAACCGCGACTTCTGGCACGTAGTTGTCACTTGCCTGTGGTCATGAAATTTTAACGTTTTAAAAGGGATCCTTGTCCCTCGCATTCTTATCGATCGTCATCCCTAATCTTTAGTTTTCGATTCAACGGTGAGATAGGGCAGGCCGGACGAGGAATCCTATCGATTCTAGATTTCCACAAAATAATATATCGATCCATCGTCTCGAGCGATCGCGCCAATACGGTGACAGCGGCACAGTAGCTGGGAACGTGAGGATTTCTCCATCGTTGACCATTGGTGCTTAAAAATCTAGCGGCACCACGAGTCCCCGTCCTCGTTTTCTTCTAGCAAAGGCTATGGCTTCGCAGGATGATCAAAGCGATCATGGAGGAGAGGGTCCAGAGATTGCAATTCTCTTCGTGGTTGTAGCGTTCTTTATTGGGACGCTCTCTCGCCAGATGGTCGGCAAGATAAAAGTTCCCTACACTGTTGTTTTGCTAGTCATTGGAATCGGACTTGGTTCTCTCGGTACGTTTATTTTTCTCTCCTTCTCACTGTTTATGCTATCTTTTGTCCCAATTTCCAGAGCATGGAACTCATCGTGGCCTTGGAGCACTTGGTCAGAGTATACGAATGTGTAAGTAAACTCTCTCTCCAGCTCTCGTGTCACAAATTCCCGCGAGATAAAATGTTTTCAGGGTCCAAGATCAATCCAAACCTCATACTGTTCGTGTTTTTGCCTGCTCTCCTCTTCGATAGTTCTTTCTCCATGGAGTTCCACCAAATAAAGGTACTGGTTTCAAGTAATGCTTCGCTAGTGTCCTGATTCTTCTGGTCATGCGGACAGAGATGTATAATCCAGATGTTGTTGCTCGCGGTCCCTGGAGTGATCATATCGACTCTTTGTCTCGCCCTCGTGCATCACGTAAGTTCAGCCTGTTTGGAACTAAAGTGTATATTTGGCTCTCCTGTTTGCCAGTGTGTGTTTCCGTATGGATGGAACTGGAGCATTTCCTTGCTCTTGGGAGGCTTGCTAAGCGCTACAGATCCCGTGGCTGTGGTGGCCTTGCTCAAGGACCTTGGAGCTAGTAAGAAGCTCAACACCATCATCGATGGAGAAGCGTTGATGAACGACGGGTGCGTGAAACTTGGTGTCAAATTATACATGTGTGATAGTCGTTTCATGTGCTGCAGGACTGCAATGGTTGTGTTTGAGCTGTTTCATCAGATGGCAATGGGCAAGCATTTCTCTCCAGGCGATGTGATCGAGTTCCTGTCTAAAGTCTCACTTCTTGCGTAAGGATTTTTACTTCTCTTACTCTCTCTTTCGGATTCAATTGATTTGGCTGGAGTTTTGCTCGCAGCTTGGGACTGGGTTTGATTATTGGGATGATAACGGTACTATGGCTGGGATTTATATTCAACGATACTGTTATGGAGATTACATTGACATTCGCAGCAAGCTACTTCGCTTTCTTTCTAGTAAGATATTTACCTGAGAGGCTTTGAGGCTATATTTGTAACAACTTCTTGTACTAGGCACAATCTGTGGCGGAAGTTTCCGGTGTCTTGGCCGTCATGACAGTTGGCATGTAAGATTCCCGTGTTGAAGCTCATAATGCCTTTGCTTTCAAGGTTTCTTGCAGCTTTTGCCAGGACTGCTTTTAGAGGTGAAAGTCAACAAGCTATGCATCACTTTTGGTACAGTGTGTATATCAGCCGCTGAGAATAGGAACTAAATAAACTAGCTTTCAGGAACATGGTCGCTTATTTTGCCAACACTATCATCTTCTTGCTAAGGTAAGTGTGTTTCTCAGCAAGACAAATGTTTACATCGTCCCGGTTCTTGCGCAGCGGCGTTGTCATTGCCGAGAACATCCTACGAAGTCAATCGTTTATTGAAGGTAGATATCTATTATCTAGTGGTGGAATTCCTCGTACTAAGCTTCGCGGTTCAATGCTGTTTCCAGCCCGAGACTGGGGATATCTGGTCCTTCTTTACCTCTTTGTCCAACTGTCAAGAGCTCTTGTGGTGGTAGTTCTGTATCCTGGTTTAAGATACTACGGATATGGTCTAAGTTTGAAGGAGGCAACAGTTCTTGTTTGGGCTGGTCTGCGAGGGGCTGTTGCTCTAGCGCTATCACTTTCTGTCAATGTAAGTGCCTAAAGTAGTCGTGCTTCGCTGAATTCAGGTTGTTTATGCAGGTTTCTGGGAACGTCTCGGAGATCACCCGAGCAAAGGTTAGCTAGCTAGCTGATAGTTTGTTTTTCTCAATGGATATCCTTATTCGGTTTTCTAGTTTGTATTTTTCACGGGTGGGGTGGTGTTTCTTACGCTTACTATCAACGGGACTACAACACAATTCCTCTTAAGGTTCCTTCGCATGGAAAAGACAACGGATACTAAGGTAAACGCTACGTTCTTTGCAATTCACTGACGCGTTCTCACGGTCTGAACTTGTAGAGGCTTGTACTAGAGCATGTCATGCATGATATGAATATGAAAGCGGTTGAAGCGTATGAAGAGCTTGGAGAAGACGAGGAGCTCGGACCTGCCGACATGACAACTGTATATAAGTACATTGGCTGCTTGAACCAGTTTGGGAGGGGTCATCATCCCCATGGATTAGCGCCAAATGTCGAGGATTCACGGAGTATACAATTGCAAGATACGCGCTTGCGATTTCTAAACGGTATGCACCGCCAATTCAACTCCTTTTGGATGTGACCAGTTACAACTGTGACACAGGAGTACAAGCTGCATATTGGCAGATGCTAGAGGAAGGGAGGATTTCGGAGAATGCTGCATTGTTGCTAATGCAATCCGTAGACGAAGCTCTCGACGGAGTCGCCAAGCAGGAGGAGCTTTCGGATTGGACTGGTTTGCGGCCATACGTTCACATTCCGAAATACTTAAAGCTCTTGCAAAGCAAACGCCCCTTCTTTCCACAGAAACTAGTGCACTATCTGGTAGTAGAGAGGCTAGAACTTGGGTGCTATGTCACCGCAGCATTTTTACGTGCGCATGTATATGTTCGGCGCCATATTCGGGATTTTATTGGTAAGCTCCTGCATTACAGTTGAAATTTCCCTACATCAGCAGCTCTGCCTTTCAGGTGAAACCGAGGTAACAAAAGCTGTTATAAAAGAAAGCGAGGACGAGGAGCTGGAAGCTAAACGATTTCTAGAGGACATCCGACTTACATTTTCACAGGTATGTCACAGCTTTTCCTCTTGTTCTTATGAACTTGCATATTAAGTAAGTATTGCAATGCAGGTGTTACGAGTGGTTAAAACTAAGCAAGTTGTACATGCAATTCTAGTACGCCTCCATCACTATATCAGAAGCCTGGAAAAATCAGGCCTGCTGGAAGAGAAGGAAACTGTGCAGCTCAGTGATGCTATTCAGGTAAGGTACCAAGCTTTCTGGAGTAACTTGACAGATTACGTTTTATTGCAGCTAGAGCTAAAAAAACTACTAAGAAAACCTCCTACTGTAAAGATACCCAAAGGCTCTCAGGTTTTGCGTGATCATCCTTTCATTGCTGCCCTCCCCGATCACATCCAGGCGCAACTTGTGAGCTGTGCGAAGCAGTGCTTGAAACTACGTGGTAATGTTATTTGCGAAGAAGGCTCGCGAGCGGATGGCCTGTGGCTTATAGCAAACGGAGTTGTCAAAGTACGTTAAGTTCTTCACTCCTCGTCTCACGAGCATTTTGTGTTTGCACAGTGGAGCAAGCGAAACTTGGACAAGAACCGCTCTCTTCATCCAGTTTTTGCCCATGGGAGCACGCTGGGTCTCTATGAAGTTCTCATGGGGATGCCTTACTTGTGCGAGTTGACTGCGGATTCTGTGGTTCAGTGTTTTTTTCTGGAGGCATCCAAAGTGCTTTCAATTTGTCGATCCGAGCCAAGGCTAGAACACTACTTTTGGCAGGTACACTCTTTGTTTCCTCTATTTTCTTGGTGCCATTTCAAAGCTTTTGTCTGCAGGAAAGTACACTTGCGATATCAAAGATAATTCTTCCCGAGACATTTGAGTTGCTCGCAATGCATGAACTGCGATTGGTGTTTGAAAGCTCTAGTACCACAGTATCCTGCCTCCGAGGTGAGGTTGTCGAGCTTCGGCCTGGTGAAACAGCTTTGCTCGTTGATGGATTTATCAAAAGAGACGAAAGCGACGAGATTATAGCTGCCCCTTCGGCTGTTGTCTGTCCGCATCGTGCTAGTTTGCAGGCATCTGGTAACACGACATGCGTTCATTCTTTCACATATCTAAACGTTTTGCGGTTTTCAGATGGAAGTTACTATGGAAGTGTTCTTGACGTCGTGGCACGATCACGCCTGATCATTGTTAGATGCGATTTGTTTACCGCGACGTCTTCCATGTCGCTGCTTCCTCGCCGTTCTAGCTTGGGACGTGATAGCTTCATTCAGCGAGCTAGAATGAGCAGTTTTGATCGGAAACCAAGGTCGGGGAGAGCTCGGAGTTTCGCAACTTTCTTTCAGGTACTTACAAGTGCATTTTAATAGTTTCTGTTGTTTATTCTTCTTTTTTCATGTGGAACAGCCAAATATTCAACGAAAGAAAAGCAGCACTAGTCAAATCCGGCCAGAGCAACAACAAGAAAAGCCAGCTGCAAATCTATCACTACATGAAACTCAACTGGCCAGCTTGCCAAACATTCCAGTTTCCGCGCATCTTGCACCCCTGCGGACTCAAAACCGACGAAACGACCGCGCCGCTTCCAGAGATTCCAGTGACGCGTCGGACGACGAACATATCGTAGAAATCGAGTCACCGAGTGGCCTCAGCTTCAACAATGTTTTCTAGTGCCTCCTTCCAGGCAGCGCTCCTCGATATGGTTTTCTAAGCGACGTTGGCTACGGTGTCTATAAAATGGTACGTGGACTGTCGATGTTTTGTCTTCACTTTGTTGGCAATGGCAGCAAGGCAGCGATTTTCGCGTTTTCTATGGGTGATTGCGGCTGCCATGGCCTTTTTATATTAGCGTTTCACAACCAAAGATTGGAAAAACATCTATCTAATCGCATGTTACAGGATAACACGCGGGCACCGGCTTTAAAACTTGTTGGAAGGATCGTGGTGGCTCGCGATTTACGCAGACAATTCCAAGGAGTGCATACCAGGTACTCGAAGTTTCTGTATAAAACAGTTCCCGAGGATCATTGATCATGAGTCTGGAACTTACTTTTTTACGTGGGCATCAGGGAGGCCGAGTCATTTGGACGCGTTTCAGGCGGTGGTGCTCGGTGAGTGGTGATGATGTATCTTTTTCTTAGCTTGTAAGGCTTTCGCGTGGTGCTAAGTGATCTAACTTTGTTCTCTCGCTAGATCTCTGTGCCTGGCTGGACGCACAAACGCGAAAATGGCTAGCTCCACGCGACTGTCCCTCGCGCAGGAGCTCCATGTGCTCACATTATCAGCCGGAATCTTTGCTGTAAGTTGTACGCCGCTCTACAGGATCTCTTCGCCTTCCTCTTGAATCTTGAGGCTTCCTCTCTGGGCGAGTAGAGCTCGCACAGATGCGCTGCTTTTACCACCTTGGAAGCAAGCTAAAAGCTGCGGGATGGAAAGAAGGAAAACAAAGAAGAGAAGAATCGATCCGACTCACTCCAAAAAGGATCAAAGGTTGTTTTCTTCTGTATTATATGCCTTTTGTTTGTGCGCGAATCTAGGCAGCGCGAGAGAAAACACAGCTGTTCTTTTCGGAAAAGCTTGTTGACCTTGACTGGAGTGGACTACCGTTGACTGGCCATGGAAAAACGCGGGGAAGGTCTCGCATTTAATGGAAGGTTGGTCGCATCGCAGGGGGAGGATTGGGGAAGAAGACAATGCCAAAATGAATACACGCTTCGCAAGTTCCACCCCCAACCCGAGGGGTCAATCCATTGGCAGCAGCGAGAGAGAGAGAGAGAGAGAGAGAGAGAGAGGGGGGGGGACTCCCTTTCCTGGATCTTCCTAGTTTTGCTCGCGGGGTCGGTGTTAAGTTGATCGAGACGACGAACTCGCTTTCTATAACTCGCTACCTGACGAACGAATCGCCCCCTGTGCTGATCTACTACAGGCTATGCAAAAAAAAAAAAGGAGGAACTCTGATCTGATCACGCACGAGTATATTATAATCTCTCTGTAGCAGACTCCTAGCGAGAAGTCAGCGTCACACAAACACACAGGGAAAAGAAGCAACAAGACGGGAGGAGAGAACACTTTAACCTGGGCGATTGAATGCAGCTGTTGGCTCGCTCCTGCATTGATTTCTTTTCGTTGGAGATGAGCAGCAGCCCAGCAGCCGCAGCAGCAGTGACAAGCAATAATTCATCACCTCTCACTGGCCTGCCACTCTGCTCTGTTGATCTCTCTCTTCCCAAATCCAAAAAAATCTCACTCCTGCGCTTGACTTCCCTCGCCTCGCAGCAGCTGGTTTGTTTGTGCCTGTCCTCGTCACGGATTTAGAACGGGGGCGTGCTTCAGCTGAAGCCAACCGGATCAAGATCGAGAGCGATTCCGCTTTATAAGTTGCGCAGCAAGACACACATTTAACTTGTTGGTTTTTTCTTCTTCTTCTTCTTCCCGGGAATGGAAAATCTTCGCGAGCTTCCACAGGTATGAATCCTGGAATGGATGGATGGAGCTGCTCCAAGGGATTGAATCGCCGGGTATGAGAAGCGAGCCCACCAGGGAGTTGACTGTAGTAGGCCGGGAAATTCTCAAGAGCAGCGACGCCAGATCAAAGACCAACAACAACACTGGTGCCAAGAAGAAGAAGAAGAAGAGGAAGCCGGACATCATCGCGCCCTCGCCATCGTCGACCACCAGCACGACGAGCACAACCACGAATTCTCCTTCCGCATCTCCCAATCCCATCGACAAGAGATGGTTCAGCGTCTACGACGTCTTCCGCTGCAAGCAGCTCCACGTCGAGCTCTCGGCGCTCACGGCAAACTCCCATCGCTGCTACACCAGGAGCAAGAGCAAGAACAAGAACGCCGCCACCGCCGCCGCCACCACCACCACCACAAGCAACGCAAGCAAACGAAGAACTTTCCCGCAAGAGCGCCAACTCGTAAAGCTTCCAGGCAATCATCACGAAGATGGAGAGGAGGAGAAGAAAAGCTTTCGTTTCTCCGAGGAAGAACAAGAGGATGATCGGCACCAGCAGCAGCAAAAGGATCGAAAGAAGGCGGAGATGTGGCGGAGGATGGAGATGGTCCGCCGCCTCCAATCGGGCGACATAGAGGAGCAAACCAGCGCGGCGGCGGACATCCGCGCGGCGTGCCGCCGGGACGGCGACGCCCGCACGACGCTGGCGCTCATGGGCGCCATCCCGCCGCTCGTCGCGATGCTCGACTCGCTCAACACCGCGGCGGCGGCGGCGGGCCTGGCGGCGCTGCTCAATCTCTCCGTCCGGAACGATCAGTAAGTCCCTCGCTTGACAAAAGCTCGATCCTTACGTTACTCTCGCAGGAACAAGGCGGCGATCGTGGCGGCGGGAGCCATCCCAAAGATCCTCCGCCTTGCCAAGAGCCACCCTGGCTCCCACATCCAAATGCAGCTCCTGGAATCCTCGGTGGCGGCGCTGCTCAGCCTCAGCGCCCTCGACGCCAACAAGCTCGCCATCGCCGCCTCCCCGGGCGCCGGCGCCAGCCTCGTCGCCACCGTCCTCGACAGCTCCTCCACCGACCAGGCCCGCCGCGACGCCATGGCCGCGCTCTACAACCTCTCCCTCTGCCCGACCAACGCGCCCGTGCTGTGCGCCGCCGCCGCGGTACCCGCCGTGCTGTCGGCGGCGTACGAGCCCGAGCTGTGCAGCCGCGCGGTAGCTACCGCCGCCAACCTCGTGTCCACGTCCCCCGGCCGCCGGGCAATGGCGCGGGTGGAGAGCTCGTGTCTCGTCTTCACCGACATTCTCAACTGGGGCCGCTGTGGATACTGTCCGAGTGTCGCCAGCCCGTACCGCGGCGGCGTCGGCGGTACCGTCACCCGCGGCCTCATCGAACGCGCGGTATACGTGGTCATGGTCCTGGCCCAGTGCAGCCAGTCGCAGCGCCGCGCCATGTGCCGCGCGGGATGCTCGTCAATGCTGCTCGAGCTCGTTCTCATTGGCAGCCCGGCCGTCCAGGACCGCGCGTCTCGGACTCTCCAGTGCCTGGCGGCGGCCGACGATGACAACTCCTCGTCGACGAATTCCTACTGCTGCCTGCTGCTCCAGGAGGGCGAGGGAGACGATGAGCAGCACCAGCAGCACGAGCACCAGCAGCGGCGGCAGCTTCTCGAACGAGAGCTCTACTCGGAGGAGCGACGCGCGGTAAACAGGCTGGTGGAGCGGAGCCTCAAGATCAACATGCAGCGCATCACCGAGCGCGCTTGCATTCCTCTTGCTGCTGGTGCTGCTTCGGATGTGACCACTGCTGCCACTGGCACTACTGCGACTTCGTCGTCATCGTCATCATCCACATCTTCCACTCGTCTGCTAGTCAGCTCGTAGCTCTCGAAAGCCATTATTTGTACGTAGCGTATCACTTCCACTTGGACTTGATTCGGACTTGATTCGAAGACTGGACGGGGATCTCTCACGGCACCATATTTCCTTCCCTGCCAGGAGAGTTTGATCGCTTGTGTGCTTCGAGTTGGACGGCTCCCACCGACTTCTCGTTTAAACCGTTTTGGTTTTTGTCTTTCGTAGAACGCACAAAATGAATGTGGCAAACGGCCAAGATTCTCATGTATCTGGAAGTTGTGGAAGATTAGAAAGAAAAGCAAAGGCCTTACCAGTCAAGCGACGTTTTCCTCTGCCAGCTTCGGTGGTCTTCTCTCAGCTTCGAACGTGTAGCTTCACCAGCAGCGAGTACACCCCGTTTTCAATCTGGAGCAGCTCCTTGTGTCTGCCCTGTTCTGCCACCACCCCGTTCTTCATCACCGAAATAACGTCTGCGTTGACAATGGTGGAGAGCCTGTGAGCCACGACGACCACGGTCCGGTTCTGCATCACGAGATTGAGCGCCTCTTGCACTAGGCGCTCCGATTCAGCATCCAGAGCGCTGGTTGCTTCGTCTAGGAGCAATATCTTCGGGTTCTTCACGATGGCTCTTGCTATGGCGATCCTTTGCTTCTGGCCTCCCGACAGCTGAGTACCACGCTCGCCAACTTCTGTGTCAAATCCGTCGGGAAGATCCATTATAAACTTGTAAGCGTTCGCAGAGATCGCAGCGTCTTTGATCTCGTCATCTGAGACTCCATCCTTTCCGTAGCCTATATTTGAGCCCAGCGTCCCAGAGAAAAGTACTGGCTCCTGTCCAACCAATGCCATCTGCTGCCTCAACCATCTGAGTTGGAGCGACCTTATGTCCACGCCATCTATGAAGATCTTTCCGCAATCAGGATCATAAAACCTTTGGATAAGAGAGATTGCAGTTGATTTTCCACAACCGCTCTCTCCAACCAATGCTGCAGTCTGAAAGGTAAGACGTCTTTTTATCATGACAAATAAATTGCAAAACTCAAAATGCAACATCTTACCGTTCCGGCCTCAACAAACAGTGTGAAATCTCGAAATATTTGCACACCTGGCCGACTGGGATACTTAAAGCTTACGTGCTGAAACTGGACGTCACCATGCAGAATGTCCAAAGTGCTTCCTTGCAAATCTGCTGGATCGATTTTCGACTTGCGGTCAAGCATTGAGAAGATAGAAATGACCGAAGTCTTGACCTTGCCGAGATCTGGCGCCAGTCCAGCAGCATGCGAAACTCCAATTGCAGACATTGTGATTGCAAAGAAGACCTGAAACGAGAACAGGAGTCTGCTGAAACAGTAAAGAACCCATGTCATTACCTTGAAAACTTTCTGAAACGTTGTCTTTCTGTCTTTCACAAGTTGAGCACCATACCAAAAGCTAAGGCCGTAGGACGAAAACATAACCACATTCGAGCAGCCAAAACCTGCACCGCTAACAAGTCCCAGGCGAATCCCGTTCTTCAAAGGTCTTCGACACTTCTCTTCGTATAGCTTCAGCATTTTCTCTTCAGCACAGAAGGAAGCCACGCTTCGAATGCTGCTTATTGCATCCGCAGCCACATGGCTAGCTTCCTCGTACATCACCTGGCAAGAGAAGAACTGCTTTAATATCTCTAGTCCATAAAGAGGGAACGTACCTTTGCATCGGCACTGAAACCGGTCATAACTTTGATTTGCATGATCCCTTGCAGGCTAAGTAAAGGCACCAGCGCAAAAATTACGAGCGCCAACTCCCACGTAGCAGAAAACGCAATTAGCAAGCCGGCTGCGATTGTTGCTAAGTTTTGCACGGTCAAGGCCAAGCTGTCGCCCACCATTCCTCGCACATAAGCAGCATCAGTTGATAGCCTGGAACTTATAGCCCCGCTGCATAGAACTTGAAGTCAGCGAGAAGATGCTTGCAAATCTTACCTCGAGTTCTCACGGGCATCGAACCAGCCAATCTCTTGTCGAAGAACTGTTTTAAAGGTGAGGTAGCGTATACGTCGGATCAAATTCTGGCCAACATAAGCAAAGGAGACCATCTGGCAGGGTATAATAATAAAGCATGCGCACGCGAGAACGACGAACATCGAAGCCCAGAAGTTAGCACCTTTGCGCAGCTCGTTTCGGTCGGGGTTATAGAAAACTCCCAGGATGCTTGAAAGAAGAAGGCCAAACATGGGAAATACTATCCCATTCACTACCGCTGCCACCGAGCCCAAGATAAACACGGGAGCTTCTGGTTTGTTCAAGGCAGCCAGCCGTAGCATCGACGAAGTTGTACTTACCCCATCCCGAGGCTTATGTTTCAAACCAAAGAGATACTTCCATCTGCTGTGACTGCGACCACTTTCCTGCACCTCTCTTTGTACTGGTATTTGAAGGCTTGATTCCCTCAGAGATGACAACCGACGACGAGATACTTTCGGACTGCCGCTACCACTGCTGCTGCTGCTGCTGCTGCCGGACTCCTCGTCACGGTGGTCGTCATGACGCATTTCCTGAAGTTTTATAAGCTGAGAATAGTGGCCATCTGGATTAGCCAAAAGACTTGAATGCGTCCCTGCAAAAGGTAACAGCGTGAGGACGCCTTGGTTTTTAATGTTTTCGTGGCACGTACCACTTTCTACTATTTTTCCTTGTTGGAACACGAAAATAGAGTTTGCGTCCCGGATTGTCGAAAGTCTGTGTGCCACAATCACGGTAGTGCGATCTACCATGACACGTTCAAGAGATTTTTGAACGATTCTTTCGGACTCCGCATCCAACGCGCTAGTAGCCTCATCCAGCAAAAGTATACGGGGATTTTTTAGTATCGCCCGTGCGATTGCTATCCGCTGCTTTTGGCCACCAGATAATTGTGTACCGTGGTGTCCGACATGAGTGTCATATCCCTGAAACATGTTATGTTCAATTGAATTGCCGGAAAAATAAAATAAAATAAAGAGCACGTCTACCTGTGGCATGTTGCTGATGAACCTTGCAGCATTGGCCAGTTCACATGCGGCTTGCACATCCTCCTTGGTTGCACCATCTTTTCCATAGGCGACATTTTCCAACACAGATACTCCGAAAAGGACTGGCTCCTGACTCACGAGTCCAATCTGCTGTCTCAGCCATTTGAGCTGTAGTTTTCTGATGTCGTGGCCGTCGATAGAAACCACGCCACTTTGTGGGTCATAGAACCTTTCCAGCAAGCTAATGACCGTAGACTTTCCGCTTCCACTTTGTCCGATAAGTGCAGCTGTCATCCCAGACGGGATCGATAAACAAAAGCCTTTTAGGATCTGTACGCCTGGTCGTGAGGGGTAAGTGAAGTTCACAGTTTCAATCTCTATGTTCCCTTGCACGTCTGTCAGAATGGCACCCTCCATATTGTAGGAATCGATTGCAGGCACGCGATGTATAACTTCAAACATCTTGTACGCAGCTGCTTGGCCTGCTGCAAAGGCACGCAGAGATGGTGAAGCCTGGCCCAGTGCCCTGCACTACAAGTTCAATACAGCGCTATTGTAAGAAATTTTAAAGACCAGCTTTTCTTACTGTTGAATTAAGGTTGATATAGACTGCGAGATATCCATCTTACATGCCTCCCATGAGAACCGAAAGCATGACGTTGATGACTGCACCGCCTGTATAACCGTTGTGAAGAATAAGCTTGGAGCCATACCAAAGAGCCAGAGCATAGCTCAAATAGAGCGTTAGCAACGTGCATCCCATGCCAAAACCTGAACTTAAACCCTGATAAACACCAGCTCTATATGCCTTTCCCAAAGCTGTATCATAGTCTCCCACAGCTTTGTCTTCTCCGGTGAAAGATGCAACCTGATGACAAAAGACAATGAGTAATGAAACCGGACGTTTGATGTCGCCTTACCGTCCTAATGCCACCCACAGCTTGTTGGACAATATTTCCAGCGTCAGCATAAGCCATTTGTCCCCTACTCGACGTTTTAGAAATCAGCATAGCCATCGTAGCTCCCGCAATGACGAGGAGGGGCAGCACTGATGAAACGACAAGCGCAAGCCTCCAACCTCTGATAAATGCGAGTATAAAACCACCAAAGAACGTGGACAAGAGCTGTACAAACTTTCCAACCTGCATAGACAAGCTTAGGAATGAAAACCAGATCATCTTTGCATACCTTTTCACCAATGGCATCCTGTATAAGAAAAGTGTCATCCGACATTCGGCCCAACACTTCGCCAGTACTGATTCCCTTGTCAAAAAATGAGACGTCCTGCCGCAAAATCGACTTTAAATACAAAGCTCTAATCCGTGCTGCTTGTCTTTCGCCAGCACACATCCAAAATGAAGTCTCTGGTAGAAAATCCATGCTTGTCAATCCAAAAGCTATCATTCACAATTGTAAAATACTCACCCATCAAAGCCGCAGCTCCTGTTCCCAGACCCAAAAACACGTATCGAAGAGCAACCTGCATTGCAAGCTCGTCAAACTCAAGCAGCCAAGAACCAAAAGTTGGAGATCTACTATACCTTGGAGACCTCGTGGACAAGGTTGGAGACATTGTGCTCATTCTCCCCAAAAGCGTTGGCAACCTGTCCAAAGATGAGAGCCATGAGCGGCCGTGCCATGCCATTCCCGACGGCTCCAAAGATCCCCAGCGACATGAGAAGCACGTCCAGCCAGTCGGCAAACATGAAGAGCTTGTAGAAAGGCAAGGACTTAAACTCGTCTGCCTTGGAACGATCCGGTTCTTCACTAGCTGCAGCAGTCGATACCACGGTCGAGACCGATGCTTGTTCTTCCACAGGCCGGATCGACAACGAAACTTCCGACACTTTAGCGTCCGATCCTTTGCCTGGCCCGATGGAAGCTGAAATCCCCGACGCTTGAGCATCCAATCCCTTCTCCTCTGCGCCTTGCGCCTCCCGGACCTCTACCCGGACCTCCTGCGAATCCTCTACCTCGATCGGCGTCGCCGGCGTCGCCGATTCCAAGATTTCCTCGATGCCGGTACCTACATTTCCATCGGGAGGAGCTGCGCGATCCACAGCGGGCAGAGGTGGCGCCTCCGCGTCATGCACATTCATCGCGAGCGTCGATCACCGCGACCTAAAATCTCTGGCAGTTGTGGAAGAAGAACACTCTTTGTTTAGGGCAAAGTGATTCAAATAAGAACTCTCTGGCCTAAACGATGAGAAAGAGAAGATCACGATCACTACTACGCGCTCGTGAACTTGGTGACCGCCTTGGTCCCCTCGCTCACGGCGTGCTTGGCGAGCTCGCCGGGGAGGATGAGCCTCACGGCGGTCTGGATCTCGCGCGACGTGATGGTGGGCTTCTTGTTGTAGCGCGCCAGCCGCGCCGCCTCCTGCGCGAGCTTCTCAAAGATATCATTGATGAAGCTGTTCATGATCCCCATGGCCTTGCTCGAGATCCCAATCTCCTGGTGGACCTGCTTGAGCACCTTGAAAATGTAGCTCTTGTACGTCTCCGTCGCCTTTTTCATGCGCTTCTTCTTCATCGCCGCCGCCGCCACTCCGCCACCGCCGCCGCCGGATCCATCCTTGTCCGCCGCTGCCGCCGCCCGGGGCTTCTTCTCCACGGGCTTCTTCTCCGCGGGGGCTTTGCTCGCGGGCTTCTTCTCTCCCTTGGGCGCCATTCCAAGCGCTCAACCAATGACAAGGCTGGAAAAGCTATCGACCATGCTAGGGCTAGGCACCTCGATTCTACTGCTGACGTGGCTCCACATTGGCCACATCATATTTTTTAGGTCATGGATGCTAGTAGTAGCGCCTTGCGCGGGGCTGGAGTGATCGTCCCAGCTCCCGCCGCTTGGATTCATCGGCACAGGCGGCATTGCGCTGCGATTTCCAGCTCGGGCATAGAATCTCCGAGTCTAGCAAGAGGTCTTGCCGCTGATTCCAACCCAGGAGCTCGTTCTAACCTAATACTGTTGTCGCAGGCGTCACTGATAACCATGGCAATTTTGTGAGGAATGTAGCGGGACTGGAGCCTCCCACGCAGCTCCAAATGCTGCTCGACGTCTTGCAAGCCAAAGGTTTGCGTAAATTTCTCTTTCGCTCCATCTTTGATTGCTTTCTCATCAGGCGAGCAAGTAGTTTCTCCAGAGAAAAGGCAGGGATTGCATCCTTTGGCGATCCCACTGTCACAAAACTCTACTGGTAAGCTCAAAAAAGAAATTCTATCTTCGTTTGCCATACGACTATCACAGGCACTATCACTGCTTTGTTGAGATGGCCGACGCCACCAGAAGGGTCAGTATAAATCATCACCTCCAGCGATTTATTCCCTTCGTTTAGAAACAAGGAAATCAATGCTCCATGCACGAAAATTCTAACAGCATGGCGATCCCAGTTGTCGAAGTACACAAGTATGGACTGTGCCTCCTTTCTAAGAGCGTGAGTAAGCCCCGATCATTCTCATGTACGCAGCAACGCGTTGCTTTCACAGGTAGAACAATATCTGCAAAAGATTCTCGTCGAGGAAGAGGTTCACGGTCGTGGTGACGCATGCTACAGTGCTGCCGTTGCTTCCGCTGGCGGTGATCCGGACAGAGTTCCTTATAAAAGAGGTGACTTCGAAAACTCCAAACTAGCTGGTTTGGATGTCTATCTCATGAAGAAGGTGATGCTCGCCTTGTTCTTGCCGAGTTTTTCTTTGTGATTTTTGAAACTGCAGGTAGGACTGTTTCCGGATGTGTTTGAGCGCTTAGCTCTCAAGCACCTCGAGAAGGGCGACGAGGTAAACGCGCATTATAACTTCACACTAACTCTCTTAGCTGTATTGAGCCAGGTATCTGCTCTAGTAACCGGAGAGTTTTATGTTACGAAGAAGCACTTTCCTGGATTTGGAAGACCTCTTGTTTTCAACGCGGAGCTCATGCTAAAGTTTGCGATCTCCGTGAAAGATTTGCTGTAAAAACTCACCTTGTTTTCCAGAATTGGACGAAAGAGCGAGGCCAAAGACGCGGCCAGGATTGCTCTCAAGTCGCCGTGGTGGACGCTGGGCTGCGAGTACGAGACTGTGGCCGAGATTGCCGGGTGGGGAGACGAGAAAGTGGAGTACATGAGAGAGAAGATGACGGAGGAAGGAAGAAAGGAGGAGCTTAACAAAGGCAAAGCCCCCGAACAGGTGACACGGTCGTGGTGATCTCATCTACAAGATGTTTTCCAACCTTTGTTTTGCAGGTGGCATTGGATCAAGCAGCGTTCCTTTTGGACCTGGGAACCGTGGATGGGAACTGGGATGAGATTAGCGAGAAACTTGCATCGTTTTATACGGAGGCTGGCCTGGACACCATCGCCAAATTCGTCGCGCTACAAAGTGGTATGTTCGTAGGTTGCTTGAAAGTTTGTATCGCTTCTCAAACGTTCACCTTTTGCAGAAATGTAAAGGGGGTCGTTCTTGGGCTCGTCTTCTTTTTCGGCGAGGATGGAAAGAATACACGAGTGGTTGAGCTCTCGCGAAAGAATGCGAAGCTGAAAATCTATCCTTTCAACGTTGCAAATCATTCAAGGCAAGCAAAGATTTTTCTGCGTTGATGAAGATGAAAACAATATGGATATGAAACTTAAGAATGAGTTGATTATAGTATACACCTCGAAACCCTTCCCTTCTGACGACGAAACCACGGTCAGTTCTTCGCGGCACAAACGAAGAAACTTAGCTTTTTTCTCTGTACACCTTTCTCTACCAAAAGACTTCCAGCCCGGGCACAAAATTGATGTCTGCAGCATGCTTTTCCTCGACGTCCATCCGCCTCCTAAGTACGAAAGAGCCCCTCCAAGCTCTGCTCCGCCCTTCACCATACAAAAGCTTGAAGCTACGATCCCTCCGCAAAATCTCATCATCTCGATGCTTGATCCGATACCTGGACCGAGCCTGTTGGCGGACCCGAGGTGGTGACCATGGCGGAGCCGTTCTCCGCCGGCGGCGCCACCCCCCACTTGGCCTCCGACTCTAGAGGCTCTAGCACTTGGACGCTTCCGTCGGTTAGTCCCAGTGCGAAGAGATTGGGCTCGGAGGGGTGCGCAGCGACTACAAGCGGATGAGCGCTGCGAAAAAAAAGAGAGAAAACTTATTTCCATGGAAAGCTAGCGTGTGTACGTACCCTGTGACTCCCTGAGGTAGATACACGGTCGGAGCAATGCGACAGTATGGTCGCAACGTCTCGGCTTCAAACACGCCGATGGCGCCGTCGAGAAACGCGGCGTAGACCAGCCGACTGTCGCAGGAATACGTTCCGCTAGAGATTCCGGCCGGGAAGTTGTCTTTCGGAACCCACTGGAAGAACAGTAACAAGTATTTTGAGAGAGTCTTTTAGAAGGAGATGCGGCTTACTTGACTCAAGCGCTCTAGTTTGGCGGCATCATAAATAGCTAGCTGCGTCTCGTGCACGACCAGAAGACGAGTATGGTCGTTGTGAAACTGTACTTTCGTGTCTCCGGTGGCCGGAGTTCCCTTCACTGGCGGTGTTTGAAGGAATTTTGACTTGCGCTTCTCCCATCCATCGGTGCCCCATACACAAAGCTGCAGAGAGAAGATGTTTAGACAAGTAACATCGCTTGTGCAGCGTCATTACCTGATCATCGGCTCCAGACGACACAAGTACGTGTAGGACATTGGAGAATGCCAGTCCAGTAATCCTCTTTTGGTGACCTTTGAGCTTACTTTTAACCTCGTCAACTCGAACATTGTATATTTGTATTGTAGAATCTTCCATTCCAATCGCTATGATATTGTTGTCTTGAGGGTGAAAAGCCAGGAACGTTGCTGCTGGTGGCGGTGGCATGAATGCTGTCATCACCTGGACATGGCAAGTTCTTACACCGGTCAAGAAGGAAAAATGTGCATACCTTGAAAGTCATCATATTAAATAGAGAAACTTTGCCTCCCGAAGCGGACATCACGTAAGAGTCATTCTTTGACAAGGCAATGCAAGGCACAGCTTCTTCCGGATTGTTCTCGGTCGTATCATTGGTCATGAGAATCCCACTTGATGGCTGGAATAGTTGTGGTGGAAAACTAGCAGTTGCCTGTAAGAACAATATGAGTGTCAGTATCGGTAAGGTCTAGATTCAAATCATCACACATACTTTTCCAAGTGGATTGCGAGACCATTTCCAAACCTTGTGAACTGCACTAGAAGCGAGCGCTAATAAGCCCAGACCATTGTTTGTGAAGATAAGTCTTGATATCTGTTGCAAAAAGTGTAAACACTCAAGCTTACGAATAGTCAAGTACCTTGCTTGCTGGTAGAGTATCTGGTAGCTTTAATGCACGACAATGAGAGGGTTCCACAATTTCAGTTAGCTTCCACAGTTTGTTTGAGTCGTCTGTAGTTCGGGGTTTTGTCTCCGGGCGTCCATTTTCAATGCCGTTCTGCAGTTATATTTGTCAGAAGGCATTTCAAAAGAGATTTCCATCCATACCCCTCCAGTAAAAGGTACCGGTTGCGAAACTGGTCTGTCAACCCCGCTGCCTGATGCACTTGCAACGTTCCCCTGAAGAAACATGCAAATTTACAAATTCCTTTATGGATAGACCGTCATACCTTTGTTTCCGGAGGTACTTTGTTACCCTCAAAAGACCGTAGAAGCCGCAAGCCATCTGCATTAGCCAAAATCTTGAAACCATTGTCGATTGTTGTTACTGCGAGTAAAGAGCCTTCTTTGTTGAAACGAATTCGCGGGCTCGCCTACAGAAAACGTTATAGCAACGAATCTTCCTCGAAACGAACAAGTGCTTACAGGCAATCCGCCGTCGGCATCGATGGAGGTCAATAAGTTTATGTTGTCCATGTCCCAGAACTTGACCGAGAACTCGTCCCCAACCGCTAGAAAGCAGTTCCTAGTGGTGTCGAACTGGACAACGTTTGGCATTCTCTTACGGAATCCAATGTACGTGCGTTTGATAACCCCTTCACTTTCATTCCACTCGACAAGGAATGAGTCACCCTCCTTGCTAGTTCCGCACGAAAAGAGCCTACAAAACACATAGCCTCGTTTAGCGCGTGTCTTACGATAGAAACGAGACGAACGAGACAAACCTTGTGCCATCAGCACTGTAGGCCATTGTTGTGCACCAACTTCCAGGCGCATCATAGTCAACCCGTGAACCAAGGCAATCGTACAGCCACGCCTTGATTTTGCCGTCCATTGCTGTAGAAAATATGAACTGCCAAGAACAGAAGTGTTGAAATCAGAGTACACGCGGAACTCACAATCTTACCTGTATATTTTCCTTGTGATGCGGACAAACAGAGTACACTGGCGCTTCGTGACCCTCAAAAGTGTATTTGTTGCGACCACTCACCGCATCCCACACCTGATTTTTTCATTGCTCTTTCAGTCCATCTCAAAGATTATGCAGACCTTGATCGTTTTGTCATCGCCACAAGAAATTATGCACAGTTGCTTGTTTGGATGGGCAAATGCAAGATCGTTCACACTCCCCACATGCGCATCAATCTGTTGGAAGAGAAACATTCAAGTGTTTTCGTCGTCACAAGGTATAAACAATGCGTACATACCTCCACTTGCTGCCGTAGCTCGACGCCTCCAAAATACTGATAAACCTGAACAATGTGCTTATTGAAAGCCACCCCTGCACGCATGCAAAACGAGTTAGCTCAACAGCATATGACAATCGCGCGCACCTATAAAATTTCCATCTGGACTCCAAACAACCCTCGTAACAGCAACTGCTGGGTCTTTAACGAGAGCAGTCTGTAAAGCACGTTAGAACGCTAGAAATAGATATAAAAAGGACATGAGCAGACCTGGAGAGGCATAGAACACACTGAAACCTCCCAGACTTTGAACGTTTTCAGCGCGAGGCGTTCCCGCGTGGCCACATCCCAAATAGCAATTTCACCAACATTTGTACCAACTGCCAGAAAAAAGGAAGATCAGCGCGTTTCTACCACGGCGGGCACTGTACCTAAAAGAATGACTTGCTGCAGAGGGTGGAAGTCCATTGTCGCAACACAGGAACCTTGGTTGATGGTCCTCGCAACAGTCTTTGGAATATCATCTATCGTGTATGACGCTTGCTGAATGTTTGGTCCCGGAAAGTTCACCTGCAATTGCAAGTCACTTACAAAATTCAAACTATCGCTTTCATCCCGACCTCTTCCACATGCTGACCAACAGGTCGGTTTCGCTTCATTAAGTGCTCGGAATCAGCCGTCTGGAAATCAACCGTAGGGGCTGGCGGAGGCGTCCTGGGTCGCTTTAGCATTGCAGCTGAAAGAAACTCAGCTCAAAACTTGAAAGCGGCAATAGAACGAAAACCAAACCTGGGTTCGGAGCTCCGGCGAGAGCGGCAGGCCCTCCGACAACACCTGGATGTGACGGAGGATTTGGATTGGCCATCCAGCCTGCAAGTGCACTAGCTGTAGGGGCCGCTGGTTGGAAAGGCTGTACACGTTTCAAAACCAAAGTTGTTAGACAGTAAAACTAAAGCCTGCAAGTTGCACGTACGCTGTGCGCACCCAAGGGGGGGAACCCGGCACCTTTCGGAAGACTCCCGACCAAGGGACTGTTTGCTGGTGGTGGCGCGCGGGCTCCATTCGGCGCGCCACAGGTATGATCTACAAACAGAGTTTTGATATCTGGGTTGGGCCTAGGATTCTTGCAAAGCTGATGTTGCCAATTGAGGCTGGAAAAAAATAAACAAAGAAATGCATTTCTTCTATCAGCACAGAAGTAGCTGGAAAAGCAGGTACGCACCTTTGATTAATCAGCGTTCGGAGCCGTGACGCTTTGAGCCCCGGAAATTGAAGCTTCTCCCGGAACAAAGGATTGGCCTCAATCAGTTTCTTAAGCTCCAATAGCATTATGTTCCGGGCAGATTTCGTGTCCCCATACTTGGACAGCTGTTCGTTTTCTCTGCAACCAAGTCCATAGCGTGTCAGGACAGCCTACAAAAGGGCCGTGTTACACTTCAAACCTGAAGTTTTCCAGCGTAAGAAGCTGCGTAATCTCCTTGTACAGATCTTCGTTGAAGGACGCAAACACTTTGAGGTCCTTGACTAGTATCTCCACTGCCCTCGCTCTATCTTGCCTGCAAACAACACAGAGCCCCCCTTATCAGAACTGGCTCACCACACGAGATAAAGAGAGAAGCAAAAAAACATAAAAAGAGAGAAAGAGAGAGAAAACTTGTCACTCACTTGTCCAAGGCCTCGAGGTACTTTTGCTTTCTTATCTCGAAGAAAATCTTCATGGAGTAGCGATTGTCATCCACCTTGGTGAAGCCAGACAAGTACCTCTCCACCTCGTCCCACTCCCCATTCTGGACCTGATCTTCAAAGTACTTCATGTTGAAGTAGAAGCCAGATTCTTGCTCCAGCCTGCCAAAATCACACAACACTTACATCCACCAACAAGAACAAACCACAAATCTTCTCACTTGTGCACCGTCTCCTTGAATTTCTCCTCATCCAGGAACTGCAAGATGAGGAACACGAGCTCCCGGCTGAGTGACGACATATCTCCACCGCCCCGATCTTCTTGGACCGCTTCCCCTGCCCCCGCCGCCGCCGCGCCGCCCTGTCCTTGGCCGCTGCCACCAGCGCGTCCTACCCTGAGCTACCAATCCATGGGAATCCACACCCGACCTGTCCAATCCCGCACCCCGCGCCTTAACAGGACGCCGGACCTAGATTATTGGCGGCGGCGCTCGCGAATCCTCCTCCGCCGCGACTAGGGTTTGATTGACACAGAGAAAGAGAGAAGAGGAAGAACTCCAAGGAAAGGACATTGAGTTGCGCAGCAGCATCCTTTCTTGGGAATCAAAGCCCTCGCCAAAGCCGATGCCGCATTCTAGGCCCTCTCACACTCTCACGCTCACACACACAAACTCTCTCTCTCTCTCTCTCTCTCTCTCTCTCTCTCTCTCTTCTATCTCTCTCTCTCCTTTGCCAGGAAAACCAAATAAAAATTCCCCCACACACTGTCACACAAGCGCCACAGCCACACCACACCACCACTCGCCTTCGATCGAATGGCCGACATTTGCTAATAAAAGAGGAGGAAAAAACAGTGCTCTCTGGCCGCTTATCATCTCGCCCGCGCTCCGCGTATCGCCCTATCACGCCGCGCGCTTATCGCTTATCGGGCTGGTAAAGTGTCGGAGGTAGCCGATAGCGTATCACTCCGCCCCTTTGGTTTCTTTATCATCTGTCGTCCTTTGGGCGCGATACGCTATCCAAATGCCCTGTCGGGGCGCAGATCCAACGGCAGGGAAGCGGGGATTGCCCCCGACATTTTGGACATCTCGACCGTTCGAAAGTGTGCGAGGGATTTTGCAGCTCGTGTTTTTTTTCTCGTCCGTCCAGTGAACGGAGGCAGACGGAGCTTCCAGAAGAAAAGTATATCAGTCGATTTTAACTTATCATCGCATAGTAATTTCTCTTTTTGTGTGTCTGCCTGTGTGAGTCGAGCAAAAGGTGGCAAGAAAATGTGATTGATAAAAAATAGGAGTCCGTTCCCTCGATGTGACCGCCCTGCTACGGGCCATAGGACAAAATGCCCACAACGCTGAGACGAGTTTAAATCCCTTTTGCGAAAGTCACAGGCTTGGCATGACACTTGAATTCGACGTGTTTAAATCCGGAGCATATTCGCGACCAGGATTCCCGGCGGGGCATGAGGTGAGAGAATGGAATCTTTTTTCTCGCTCAATCGTTGACTTGAACATTGGAAGCAAGAACGCGCTACTATTGGAGTAGCCACTATGGAGCTACCATCTTTTATCTCTCTTCGTTTTTTTTGGGTCTCTCCTTTTTTCTCCACTCCACACGATCTCCAATCCTTCTCGTGAGCCCAAAACAAAAGCGTCGTCGTTTGCTCGCTCGCTGTTGAAAGCAACGCCTTATAAAGTCTCTGTACTGTGGCCTAAGTCTCTGTGTCCCGTGGATGACAGTGGAACGAAGATGGAGGGATTACGCCACATGATCGGACTGCGATTGATTGATGTGATATCTCGCCAATCAAGAAAAAAATAAAACTTCCATCAGAAAAACTAAGGTATAAGTCTCAATCTTTGCTTTTCTTGGCACCGCACTGTGTACCGCCCGGCCTGACTGGCGTACCGCGCTGTGCAGATTGACACTACGCATGTTAAGGACTGAAATTAAAATCTTTTTGTTCCTTTTTGTGGGATGAATGAGATCGGGACGCGCAAGCGAAGCACGCGCAGTGTAAGACTGGGCTGGTTGTTCGTTTGGAGAGAGAGAGAGAGAGAGAGAGAGTCTCATGGCTATGGCGATGGCAGCACTTTAGCAGCAAGCAACGAACGACAAGAGCTAAAGGGAGAACACCTCGGGAGTACACTGGTTCTTCTTCTTTCTTTCTTTTTCTTTGACAGAGTAAAATTGGGAAGTTCACATCACTCCTGATCGTGATCGCGAGTGGTGTATCAGTCCGGGACAAGTTCTTTTTTTTCGATGCGAGAGTAAATTTGCTTTGCCTGTCTGCGCTGTCCTCTGTTCTTCTGCTGCAACTGCTGTGCGGCATTTTGCGCCGTGCAAAAATTCCGAGCTTTTTTCTGCCAAGTTGGAGAACTAGCCACCCCAATCCAGACTGGTCGTTCAGGCGGGGCATTTTCGTTGGTCGGGTTCTTGGAGTGGATTACAGCGCATGGGTCGATGGTGTTGGATTGGATCAAGCCATCCAACCAAATGATTGCGAGATATAATTGTGATCTTTGAGCATCACATCCAAGACTGATGGCGTTGTGTTGGTGGTGGTGGTGTGCATAGATTGATCAAACACCAAAAATCATCCATCCAGTTCCAAACAGAAAGTTCATCTTCAATATCTCTCTCTCTCTCTCTCTCTCTCTCTCTAACACTCTCGAACTCCATCGAGCTTTCCTTCGTACTGCTGCCTCCGATTGCGATGTGACTCGCCATCAATCAATTGGAGATCATGCAATTTGGTGGCACACCTGTTTGCCGTCCTTGCTCGCATTCATTCCAGAGATTCGCTTTCCCTGCTGCTTTAGCAGCAAAACAAAGAAAAATAATGCGTACGACAGTGGATCTAATGCCGTACTTTAGCCGGCCTCCTGCCTTTTGTCACGTATAAACAAAGGAGCGAAAGGTTCCTCGATCGAGAGACAATGTTCATCGTCAGGTAATGTTTACGTACTTGGCGTACGTGAGCTCTCTGGATTCAATCCACCGCGGGAATATTTGTTTGGTGGAGCTGCATTGTCAAGCAAGGGATTCCTTTCTCTTTTCCTCGCCACCTTCGCTCATACCACAGGATTTCCACTAAACGACTTTGAGATAAGAACCAAGGTTCCACCACCTTATTATTATTGTACAGTGTCATACGCAGCACCACTTATCAGGTGCCCTTATCTAGCCAAAGACTTGGACTTGGGCGAGCTGGAAGCCCCGCACTGTTACTATAGCAACAATGTTAAACATAAAGAATCCTCTGCGAAAGCTGCTACAACTATCGCTTTGTGTGTGTAGATTGATGGCGAAAGTGGCTTTGATTGTATAGCGCAAACAATGAAGTTACATCCATACCTAGAAGTGCTTGGCACAGGGGTTCCTTTTCTCGCCCTTCTTACAGGTTTAAGTACCTGCAATTGCGGCCTTTTCCCGTCGCTGGCAGCACAGCACATTTACGAAGAATTTGTCACAGCAGCACCAAAGCGGGGAGGAGCCCAATTCAAGTGTGATGGCGACCCACACTCGCGGGACGTGCTGCTGACGCTTTCAAGACGGTGACAACGACGATTACTTTATATCTCTTTCAGGCCCTTTTCTTTCATTGAACGTTGTGTAACTTGGGTGGCTCGTTTTCTCACTGCTCCAGTGTCTGATCCTCAGCTCTGTGACCTGACCTGACTTGCTTGTGTTCAACAAACAGCAGCTGCAACAACAACAACAACACCGGCAGTAAAATAGCGGCAGTAGAACGGTCGTAAAACATTGGATTGGATCAAAGAGTTTGGTATGAAGAATCTGAACGATGCCTGTTTTCGCGAAGTCACTTTACCGTACAGAGGCAGATGTGGATTTCATTGCTCCGTGTCTTTTCTTCATCTTGCCCTTCCGTCCCCATTTGTTAGGTACTGAACATACCGCCAACTTTGTTATAATATTGCACGCACGTCGGCGTCGTGCGATTGCCACATCGTTGGTCTTTTCTTTTCTCAGGGTTCTTCCACCGACTCGCGGAATTGGATTTGCCCTAATTCAAATGACGACTGTGTCTTATGTAAGTATAAATATACGTAAGGTGTTCGCTGAAGCTCTTTGGCTGGCTGGCTGATGGGGATGTATGTGCCCCGTGGTTTATCACAGTCTAGTAGAACCCAACATCACACGACATTTTGTCCGCCTCACCTCACTCGGCTCCTTTAAACACACGCATATGTGTATGGATCACTCACACACGTTGTCTCTTTCAGTTCCTTTACTGCTGTGTGTGTTGTTTTTGTGGAAAATGTGCAGCGGTCATGCATTGCAGATAGAGCGTCACAGAAACATGACCTTTGTAGTTTACACGTTTGCTTGCTTGGCGGTCCTGTTCTCCACTATCAAGATAGTCTTTGCTGGTATGCTTATGTGAGCTTGGGCATTTGGTCTAGTGGTATGATTCTCGCTTTGGGTGCGAGAGGTCGCGAGTTCGATTCTCGCAATGCCCCCCCCCAGCCTCCTAACAACACCTTTATTTATAATCCTGAGAGCTCTTTCTTTTCTTTTTTTTGGATCACCCGTAACGGCATTGTGAATTGATTGAGCCAGGAATTCTCCTTGCTGTAGGTTCTATGGTCCTCTTCCCTGGTGCCTTTTCTTAATACCCTGGCATCCCCGAATCTCTAGAAGCAAAAATCCCTCGTTCATTGCTTTGTCGATGACTCACGCTGGCAAGCTTTGCGAGGTTTCAGCTCTCTTAGCCCAGGAAGTTCTCACAAACCTAACTTGAAACAATTCAATTAAAACAAAATTGACACAACCGGATTCAGCACTTGCCTTGTCAAAAGACAGAGGTTTTGCAGCACACACAGAACAGCCTTGTCTTGCTCCACTGCATCCAACTTTGGAGAATCAGGTTATGACACCTTGGCAGTCTCTTCTCTATAAGCATGTTGTACCAAGAATTCTAGTGATTATCCCTGTAGAAGTGTTTCCTTGTGAAGCTCTAGAATCAAAGTTTGTGCTCTTGGTTTCCTCCAAAATCAGTCGTTTCTTGTCAACGCAAACATGGCCATGATGGTGTCCTGAGCAATCACCATATCGATGATGGAACAACTGCTGTGTTGTGTCCCTGCCAACTGTCAAGTTGCTGCTGAGTGCCTCTCTCCCTTAAACTTCCAACTTCGAGTTTTAAAAACCTCCCAGGTGAGAAAAGAACTAAGCTCAAATAGCAATGATTTAATTTAGAAAAGTAAAAAAAGAATTCAATTATTAACAAAAATTAGAATAAGAAACCAAACTCAGCAATTAAGAACAATTATACAAAATATAAAACTTATATATATTATACAAATTTTTATATTTTACTTTTATATTTATAGTAATAAAACAAGAATAAAGGAAATAAAAATTAAAGTATTTTAAAATAATAAAATAATTTAAATAGGAAATACCTTTGTAAGTGCTTGGGATATGTTAATTGGGGTTTAAACCCTATATACATTAATGGATTGACATTCCATTCAAATTTACCACATTAATCTTTATTTCAAAATCTATATTATTCCTTTTCAACTCCAATACTATTGTTATTTATCCTCACTCTATTGTTAGGGTTGGAATCCCATTTATCCCCTTCTACCCCACTCCTTTTGAAGATAAAGTATGAAGTGTTGAGGCAAAGAGGAAAAAGTGAAAAAGCTATGGAAGAAACGAAATGGAAGAAGAAAAAGTGATATTGATTTCAATGTTAGAAATAGGAAAATAAAAAGAAAAATCTAGCAAGGGCTCTCAATTATAAACTCCTTTTTTATCATTTTTCCCCTCCCAACATGGAAGGCTAACACTTGCAATGCTTGAATTGCTCGACTTTGGAAACTTTGGACAGCGAGTCTGAAGAATTTGCCTCTTGCCAATTCAATCCATTACTCAAACCAAATAGCACCATTTAGCAATGCCATGGCGCAATAGCACTCAGCAAGCCTATAGCCCTCATTATGGTGCTGCTCAACCATGGCCATAGCACTGTCAAGCGAAGGCTGTAGCCAGGCTATTCTAGATCACCTAAGTTGAGCAAGAAGTGAGATGAGTGTTAAGATGGAAGCTAGCATCCAGCAGATCCAACACAAGATCAAGCAATTCATGCAGTAAGTGTGAGACACAAAATGTCTAGGCCCCAAAGTGGAGCCGGAAGGGTGCCATGTGGTAATGGCCGAAGCGAAAGCCAAACGAGCGTAACACGTTTGGACTAAAAGCTCCGACTTGGAAGGTTGAGAGTGGGAGTGGAACTCCCAACAAAGTGCTCGAGGAACAAGCATGAAGCGAGCAATAAGCGAGGCGGACCCGAAGTGGAGTCCGAGGTGGACCGAGACGGAGTCCGAGATGGACCCGAGATGGAGTCCGAGATGGACCCGAGATGGAGTCCGAGATGGACCGAGACGGAGTCTGAGATAGAGTCCGAGATGGAGTCCGAGATGAACCGAGACGGAGTCCGAGATGGAGTCTGAGATGGAGTCCGAGAAGGACCCAAGATGGAGTCCGAGGTCGAGACCGAGACCGGGACCGAGACCGAGACCGGGACCGAGACTGAGACCGGGACTGGGACCGAGACCGGGACCGGGACCGAGACCGAGCCCGAGCCCGAGCCCGAGTCCGAGCCTGAGTCCGAGTCCGAGTCCAAGTCCAAGTCCGAGTCTGAGTCCAAGTTCGAGTCTGAGAGGGTGAAAGCCCAAAGCGTTCGTCTCCCAGACCCTGGGGGGTTTGGTGAGCTCCAAAAGTATAGTGGGGGGAGGACTGCAGTGGAGCCAGTTTGGCCAGGAAAGGCCAGTTTGGCCCAGGAAGGCCAGACCCAGTGTTGGGTGATGAACTGACCACTGGGAAGTCCAAGACTAGAGTGAATACAGACTGACAAGCGGGGTAGCTTGGTGAAGTGTTCAAGAGCCGGCTTTAGTTCCCCCGGGAGATCGACTGGCCGATGCTCCCAGTCCAAGTGTGGGTGGCACTACCTACTTGGATACCAGGCGTGGCTCAACGGAACCTCGCTCTAAGCCCATGGCTAGAGCACCTAAAGGCGAAAGGCAGGGAGAGTACCCAGGTGGCTCGCGTAAGGCCACGGTGTTCCGAAATGTTGTCCCAAAGGCCTAGACTGTGGAAAGGAAGAGGAGCAGTCCTTTGGGGTAGTGACCAAGGACACAGTCGTGTGGTGAGGAAGTCCCAGAGGACCATGGGACTTAGGGGTCGGGCCTGTGGGCCTCGATCCAGTGGCAGTGTTGGCAAACACGGCCAGGGGCAGAAAGGGACTTGGTAGGAACTGACAAAGGGACTTTGGAGAAGGCAATTCCCCAGGTCTGTGGGCATCCTAAGGATGCTAAGGAGTGGATCTAGGATGACCGCTCGTGGACAGATGGCCTAGTCTTGGAGAGACGGGATTGTGATACAAGTGGTATTGGACCACTAGTGCAGCAAAGGTGAATGGACATGGCCTTAGCGTAACGGGCCGAGATGTCAGTGGTACCTTTGGGTGTCAGTCTTGGGACCGGACACAAGGAGCACTTGGACCAGGTGCAAGTGTTGTGTGGCATGGATGCCATTCTTGGGGCTAGCAAGTCCCAAGTCCTGAATTGGACTGATGGAGGTTGTGAATGAGACTCCTCCAAGTGGTCGGAGGTGTGGATAAGTGACTAAAGTAGAATGGAAAAATTAGTTGCTTACAACTTGGTATCGGAGCTGTTCCTTAGTCTGACTTTTATTGGTGCTCAAGTATATCACCATTGATGTTGGCATTGGAATGTCCTAGGAGTGGGCCTATCCTTGAGGAGTAGCATGTCGAGAGGACATGGCTCTCCACTCAAGTTCATGCGTGAGCTTGGGCACGATGTGGTGGATAGAAAAGGGCCAATAATAGAACGACTTTGGGATCTTGGGAACAGTATAAGGTTTCCTCAGAGAGTTGAGGATGTGATCCAGATGAGTGTTTGACGCAGTAAACAGGCTAACGTAGTTGTGGTAAACAACTGTAATTGGGATCACGGGAAAAGATGTAGACTCCAAAATAATAAAGGAGTCACAAGATTACCCTCATATAGTTGAGGCCGGTGCTCATAACTTTGAGACCGGAATTGATGACCATGGGAGGTCAAATATAGGAGAGGACACAAGTTCTCGAAATGGTAGCTGAGGTTACCTTTGATAAATGCTGGAACAACCCAAGGAGTTGGGGATGTACTTAGAGGATGAGTTGGTATTCTCATCACATGGACAAGTGGTCCTAAGAGGCAAAATGTTGCCCCAAGAGAACAAATCAAGTGTCGGAGTAACACTTGCAAAGATGGTCCTTGTGAGTAGGACTTGAATACAAGAAGTTGTATTCCAGTGAGCTGGCACCTCAAAGGTAGGACCTCATGAATCGTCGAATGACAAAGTCCAAAAAGCTGGATGACTCCAATAGAGTTAAGGAATAATCCTAAAGGATTGATGGAAACATTTGGACTGAGGTTTGTGGTACCCCACGAAGGATGGGGGGGATCATAGGATCCAAGGATGAGGACAGAGGGTATCTCATCGATGGCAAAATGTGCCATGCTAAAGTCGTGGGAAGGGTGTTCCCAAAAAGAAAACAACTTTGAAACAAAGTTGTGTGTGACCTCTATGGTGCAGTGCTAATGGATGGTTGGCATGCAAAAGAGTGATATTGGTCTTGGCAAAGACATAGACACAAAGAAGAAGTGTCATAGAGGTACGCTCGTGGAGCCGATGTTGTGGAGACACCAAATGTGCCAAGGTGTGATACCTTGAGGCTATGTTGGTGGGTTCATGAGAACCCCTTGCCAAAGGAATCCCAATGGAAATGGGAATGGCATAGCCTAAGTTGTAGAGCATGCGGTTAGAGTGTGGTGACCCAGATAATGATGGAGGTGTGGAAGCACCAGCAATGAGTTGTAGGACTTGACAAGTATGAGGCAACTAAGCAAGAGGTGCAAAATAATTGGTTAACTGGGTAAAAGGTAGCTACCCAAGCCTTCTTAATGGCATAGGGAAGTTGGATATACCCTTACGAGGGATAAGTTGCCTATGTTTCGATATAGTAAGTCAATGTCATAAAAGGAAATATTCATTGTCAAGGAAGCCATCATTGGGACACCCGAACACTCGAGAACACCAGGAGGTGGTGCTTGATGTCGCGAGGGCAATAGATAAGGCCCAAGGGACTAAGTCTCTAGCGAATGATGGATAGAAGGTGCTATCCAAATGTCTAAAGTGGCGGAGACAGGAGAAGACTATCTACTCGAATTGGACAAACCCAAAAATGGAATTTTGGCAAGGCTAGTGATGGGTATGTAAGGGCCCGTAAGCAACAATGTAATCCCGGTGTGCGGGATTATAGGGTGAGCATACCTGGATTGAGGAACCACTCCCTAGGCTATTGGGTAGGTTCATCCCTAAGAATACTTGCTAAGGCATGTGTAAGCTCCTGAGTTTGGACTTCCCGGGAGGTCACCCAGCCCAGTACTATTCTAACCCAAGGACACTTAACCCCAAATATCCCAAGACCCTTAACCGATTGGAAAAGGGGGTGCACTCTTGTTCATGGGCCCTTTCCCTCTATATTTGAACCCCTATGGATCGTTCTCGAGTCGTTCCCTTTGGTTGCTTACAATCCACCACGCTTCCCTGCAAGTTCACGCCCTCGTGAACGGAAGCTGAGAGCCGCAGCTCTCCCGAGAGCCCCGCTCTCTTGACACCCTACCCCTCGGGGTCGAGCCCAGCGGAGCAAACTGGACCAGCCAGATGTCAATCAACAAGTGGTGCGATTCCCCTAGCCAACCAACAGAGTCGGACCCGAGACCGCTCTGATACCAAATGTAAGCTCCTGAGTTTGGACTTCCCGGGAGGTCACCCAGCCCAGTACTATTCTAACCCAAGGACACTTAACCCCAAATATCCCAAGACCCTTAACCGATTGGAAAAAGGGGTGCACTCTTGTTCATGGGCCCTTTCCCTCTATATTTGAACCCCTATGGATCGTTCTCGAGTCGTTCCCTTTGGTTGCTTACAACATGATAAAAAGTGCAAAGCTATCCTCCTAGTCGGGAGGAGAAGGACCGAAGGAAAGATGTGAAGCCAAAAGCAAGTAGTAAGGGGATAGAACCAAACCATAGGAATCGAAGGGCATAACTAAGGGTAATTATGCCAATTGGGAGTGGAGAATCAAGTGGGGGCTCGAGGGTGTTGCCACTAGCAACCGTGATGCCATGGAGAGTCTAAAATATAGAATTGTCCATGTTAGACTATATGGTAATTGGAAAGCTTGCAAAAAGGGAGGCCTTAGCAAGCTAAGGGACAGAGTTCCTTCAAGGTTCCCAAAGATGATTCTAGGTAGCTTAGTACCTAGAAAGGCCAAGTGTAAATGGTTCAAAGAACACGCGAAATCAGAGTGGCGCAGCAGAAGCGTGGTCTTAAAGCTTGCCATGAGGCAAGGCTATCAAGGTTAGGGAAGTAGTTCCTGAGTGTTCAAAGAGAGGGCTTTGAACGAAAGTCGATGATCAAAGGCTTTCACGCTTGTGTAGGAACCATGTTACAGTGGTCGAAGGACTTGCCAAAGCGAGATTGGCAAGTCAAGGGAACAAATGCCCTAGTTGAAGGTGATAACTTCAAAAGGGTGGGCCATGGGGCCAAGCATGGAGGAGTCCATGCATGATCACAGACTTGTCAAATGAGAGGACTTGGCAATGTGGAGGAATTAGGTTCCTAAGCTGTGATCTATAGTGCGCTTTGAATATAAGTTGGTGCACCGGCGTGGGGAGTCACGCCAGGCATCTAGGGTGATGCCGTCTGTAGATGCATATACGGAGGTTGGGTTCGAGTCCTGACCCTCTAGTGCTTGGGTTCGAGTCCCAACTCACTAGGGCGTGGTGATGGTTTGGAATATGAGGACACTCATATTTCGGTAGTCATGGACTCTCAGTGAGGAGACTGGTTTGGGCACACCGCCAAGCGAGGGATGCCTCGGAGTCGTGATGCACGGTTAGATTGTTTAGAGTGAAAGCTCGGCATATCTAACTTGAACACTTTGGTGCAAAAGGGCACCAAAGACGCGGTGAATGAGATGGGGACACCCAGTCTCGGTTGCTATGGATCCTTGGCCGGAAGGGCTGGCTTGGGCGCACCGCCAAGTGTGGGGGATGCCCCCGGGGTCATAGTCAACAACTTAGAAGGGTCTGGAAGACCTAATTCCTATTGGTAGACCTATTAAGGGGTCAAGATGAGATCACTAGGTGATCTTGTGGCTAAACAAGGACAAGGTCTTTGTTTGGGTTAAGGAATATGATTCCTAGTTCAAAGTGTTGATTTGAACTATTGACAACGGTGTGGCTTGGTCAAGGTGACCAAGTGGGAAGAACACCTAAGGGAAATGAGCTAT
The DNA here is from genome assembly GCF_000143415.4 of Selaginella moellendorffii. Classification (NCBI taxonomy): domain Eukaryota; kingdom Viridiplantae; phylum Streptophyta; class Lycopodiopsida; order Selaginellales; family Selaginellaceae; genus Selaginella; species Selaginella moellendorffii. The sequence goes on along the minus strand of NW_003314261.1, from coordinate 3,061,318 downwards.
ATCAATGCTATGGCATAGTAAGTTCGAGGAAAGTAGTCTCTATAAGAGATCCAAGGGAGGGTCTCAAAAAGTTGGGCCGTGGATAGAGCCCACGGTGGAAAATGTTAAAGAGACATACTAGGGGTGAACACCCTCTAGACTTGGCAAAACAAAGTGTTTGCTATGGAATTGAAAGGAAACCTAAAAAAAATGGAGGTAGCAATCCTATGTTGCTTAGTGCAATAATCCAAGGATAGGAGCAAAAGACGAGTGCCTAAGATAGGGCCGTGGAATCCATTGGAAAGAATCCAAGTGGCAAAGTTAGCCAAGGAACACTAATGTGTTTGATGCTAACGAATTGCGGAAAAAGAAGTGGACTTCCAAGGATGGATTCCCAAGTGCTCCAATTTAGCAAAGGAAAGGCTCCAAGTGAGGGAGCAACTAAGTAGCCAAAAGATAGGGCCGTGGACAGCCCTAGCACAAATAATGATAAATGGAACGTAATGCCAATGGTGGCACAAAAATAGAAAAGAGGATGAGGGTGCCCTCGAGTAGAGAACTTCCTAGGAGGGGAAGTGGAGTTGCACAAAATGTGCAAGGCAAGGTGTCGGAGACACCTAGGAAATTGACTTCAAGAAGTCAAAAGTAAACGTTCCAAAGTGCAAAGGTAGATCAATGGAATCTGTGACTACTCAAGAATGAGTAGGGGAATTGAGTTAGAGAGGGTGCCTCTAACGGATTTAGCGAGAACTAAACCAATAAACAGAAAGAACCACCCCAAGTGGTCCAATCAGTTTCTAAGTTGGAGAGACTATCCTCCTTGGAGGATGGACAAGGCATGGTGAGCCTTTGGGGTCAAACCATAGACAAATATTGGCCGGGTGCCAAGGATGGGAATGGTAATACATGCGGGTGTTACTTTATAAAAGGGTTTACCGTTCGATGAGGACATCGAACTTCGTCTATAGGTGGTGGAGTTGTGAGACACAAAATGTCTAGGCCCCAAAGTGGAGCCGGAAGGGTGCCATGTGGTAGTGGCCGAAGCGAAAGCCAAACGAACATAACACGTTTGGACTAAAAGCTCCAACTTGGAAGGTTGAGAGTGGGAGTGGAACTCCCAACAAAGTGCTCGAGGAACAAGCATGAAGCGAGCAATAAGCAAGGCGGACCCGAAGTGGAGTCCGAGGTGGACCGAGACGGAGTCCGAGATGGACCCGAGATGGAGTCCGAGATGGACCGAGACGGAGTCTGAGATGGACCCGAAGTGGAGTCCAAGGTGGACCGAGACGGAGTCCGAGATGGACCCGAGATGGAGTCCGAGATGGAGTCCAAGATGGACCCGAGATGGAGTCCGAGATGGAGTCCGAGGTGGACCGAGACGGAGTCCGAGATGGACCCGAGATGGAGTCCGAGATGGACCGAGACGGAGTCCAAGATAGAGTCCGAGATGGAGTCCGAGATGGAGTCCGAGAAGGACCCAAGATGGAGTCCGAGGTCGAGACCGAGACCAGGACCGAGACCGAGACCGAGAACGGGACCGAGACCGAGACCGGGACCGGGACCGAGACTGAGCCCGAGGCCAAGGCTGAGACCGAGCCCGAGCCCGAGTCCGAGTCCGAGTCCGAGTCCGAGTCCGAGTCCGAGTCCGAGTCCAAGTCCGAGTCCGAGTCCGAGTCCGAGTCCAAGTTCGAGTCTGAGAGGGTGAAAGCCCAAAGCGTTCGTCTCCCAGACCTTGGGGGGTTTGGTGAGCTCCAAAAGTATAGTGGGGGGGAGGACTGCAGTGGAGCCAGTTTGGCCAGGAAAGGCCAGTTTGGCCCAGGAAGGCCAGACCCAGTGTTGGGTGATGAACTGACCACTGGGAAGTCCAAGACTAGAGTGAATACGGACCGACAAGCGGGGTAGCTTGGTGAAGTGTTCAAGAGCCGGCTCTAGTTCCCCCGGGAGATCGACTGGCCGATGCTCCCAGTCCAAGTGTGGGTGGCACTACCTACTTGGATACCAGGCGTGGCTCAATGGAACCTCGCTCTAAGCCCATGGCTAGAGCACCTAAAGGCGAAAGGCAGGGAGAGTACCCAGGTGGCTTGCGTAAGGCCATGGTGTTCCGAAATGTTGTCCCAAAGGCCTAGACTGTGGAAAGGAAGAGGAGCAGTCCTCTGGGGTAGTGACCAAGGACACAGTCGTGTGGTGAGGAAGTCCCAGAGGACCATGGGACTTAGGGGTCGGGCCTGTGGGCCTCGATCTAGTGGCAGTGTTGGCAAACACGGTCAGGGGCAAAAAGGGACTTGGTAGGAACTGACAAAGGGACTTTGGAGAAGGCAATTCCCCAGGTCTGTGGGCATCCTAAGGATGCTAAGGAGTGGATCTAGGATGACCGCTCGTGGACAGATGGCCCAGTCTTGGAGAGACGGGATTGTGATACAAGTGGTATTGGACCACTAGTGCAGCAAAGGTGAATGGGCATGGCCTTAGCGTAACGGGCCGAGATGTCAGTGGTACCTTTGGGTGTCGGTCTTGGGACCGGACACGAGGAGCACTTGGACCAAGTGCAAGTGTTGAGTGGCATGAATGCCATTCTTGGGGCTAGCAAGTCCCAAGTCCTGAATTGGACTGATGGAGGTTGTGAATGAGACTCTTCCAAGTGGTCGGAGGTGTGGATAAGTGACTAAAGTAGAATGGAAAAATTAGTCACTTACAGTAAGTTCTTCACAATAAATTTCTCCTTGGTGATCAAGATTAATTTAGATTGACTATGGCACAAGCTATAGCACTACCAAGCTATGGCCAGGCCATGGTGCTGCTCAACTGTGGAGTTTCATGGCCGAGCAGCCATGGTTATGGAACTACTTGGAGGAACTTTTTTTCATCTATTTTATTGTTGTTTTTTTTCATGGGGGTACTGTTTTTAGAGGTGGTGATGCTTGATAGGAAGCAATTGAAGGCTTATGGCATATCATGGTGACAAGAAAGAGTTAGAATTGTGAAATCTAAAACTCTTTGATCCTCCCATTGATTTTTCTTTGTTTATGGACAAGGAGAAGGACTAGATTAGATTATAAAACTTGGAAATAAAGATAAATAAATTGCTACAAACACTTATAATAATTTATAATTATGTTATATAATTTAGTCCATAGATGAATTTCTTGTGTGGACTCACATTTCTCAAGAGTTTAATCTATAGTGGGCCATGTTTTAAGCATTATCCATAGCAATTAGCTTGATCTCTAGGCACATTCCTAAGTTGATGGCAAGAGTCTTTACTCCTTTGAAAGGTACTTCTTTTTCCTTTTACTTCTCTTCATTGAGTCACTTGTTTTATTTATTTTCTTTTGCTACTGAAAATAAGTATAATTACATTTTGTTCATAGATAATATGCTAACAATATCTTTTAATGATCATTCAACTTATATCACCAATGACAAATTAAGAGGTGTGAAGCAAGTGGATTAGATCTTTGCCAATACTTCCATAGCTTTAGACCACAATGAACTCTAGACCATATAAAGTCAAGTCCAACTCCTCTTAATTGGTTCAAACTTTGGTTCTCTCACTTGGGTTTTTAGACATCAATGACAACATAGTAAATATCAAGATTACCATCAATAAATTGTGACAATTGGTATTGCAACATTGCATGTTTCTCTAACCATCAACTAAAATAGGTTGCTCAAGGATTGGGAGTTTGGGTGATACAAAACAATTTGGTTGAGACTATGTAAGTTGTTAAACATTCATAATGCTTTTAAGGAGAAAGTTACAGGCCACAATCTCATGAATCAGCTCTAACTCACATGCTCAAACATCTTTCATTAAGAGCTCTTATGATGCACTACAGATCCCACTATATCAACTAGCATCACCATGCTAGTTTGACTTGGATAATTGAGGGAGAGTTAATTAGATTGCACAGCTAGGATTATGACCCCAATGGCAGAGCATGTCACATAAGATCTCACCATCAGATTGGTTTCACGTGTTGAGCAATTCTCCTGGTTATGCTCTTTTTTGGTTTTTGATATCTAAGTATATAAATATTTCACAAAAGTAATCAAACTTCCTCTATAGCTCTAGCAAATTTTGTAGCCCTAGAAGAGAAGAACACATCCAAACTTTTTGAGAATTACCATAATGAAGCATTGTTCTAACAAGATCATCTGGTATGTGTATGAAGAAGTTTAATCTTTTCTTTGTGTGATGAGTGAGTATTTTGTGGCTTGTAGCATGGAAACAACATAGAGATCTGCTTGTCTACCTTAACATTATGGATTCCACAACTTTGCCTTATGGATTAATCACAATTTGTCATAAGCCAATTTGACTAAAAACTTTGTATACACAAAGCTACTACAGCTAAAGAGTAGTTGGGATTTAATGTTGAGCTTTTTGTCCAGATATCTGGGCATACATGTTATTTCACAAACATATAGAGGATGTAGAGGCAAACATAAATATTAGGAATCTGATGGCTTACAATTGAAAAAAGGAAATTGGTTTTATTGAGTTGAAGAATCAAGGAGCAACCTACTACATAAATTCACTAATTCATATATATTATAGCCATATCTTATAAATAAACAAATAAGACACACTATTTATTTAGTGAGAAGAAAAATTGTTAATTGACAGTTTTAATTCCAGTTTATTGTATAAATATGTTTATAATTATTATTTATTAGATTAATGAATAATACTAATTCACACATAGTCCCAACCAATCTTAAACCAGGGGAAGTGTTTGATGATAGTCCATCCCAAAAAATATTGATCATGCTCATCTGGTGTCCATATTCATCTCCAGAGCAACTTGCCACATGAGGAGGAGACAGTGGTGATGGATGAGTAGCAAAGCACATACTTAGATGCCATGCTTGAAAGATGACATCCCTCTATTTTGGACAAGACACTGTTTATGGGGCTAACACTCTATTATATCACCCACTTGTCAAATGCCAGGAGGAGTGCTTCTGGGAAGTGTTTAGAAAAGTTAATAACTTATAAAAAAAGATTAATCTAAATGAATAATAACTATTAGATATTTGAATATAATAGAATATCTAAGTGTATTCTACCATATAGGTTTGTTTAAGCAAACCAAAAGCTGGGATATATGTATGTGTTTTGAAACCAAAACTGGTATCAGTTTTAGATATTTGTATTTTTTATATAAATTTTATTTTAAAAAAATATGGAAGTACTTTGAACCAAAAATGGCTGTTAAAAATATGCTTTTCTTGATACAATATGAGAAGGTTGAATATCTTTTTCTAGCACTAGAAGCTTTCATTTCCAGGCTCCTACTTAATTATGATATATACTGATTATCAACATTTCTGGGGTAAAGCATTACCTCCAACAAAGCAAGCCACTGCTCTTGCCATATATCACTCACTTAGGAATGGGTTTTGATCTCCTTACACACTGGACCCAATAAATTCATGGCCTCTCAATTCATTGGATATTTGACTGAAAAAAAATATCACCAATCACTCCAATGGCAAATGTAGTTAAAGTTTTATTTGCACCTTAGATAATGCATTGGATTAGCCTTTGGATTTTCATTTGTGTTAGAAGTCAAACTTCTAAAGTCCTCCCTCCTCAAGAGCACCCTTCTAGCATCATTTGGCAATCAAGACACATAGCAAATGTGGTTTTTCAATTTTGAATAGTTTTTTGTATGTTAAAATTAAATTGTTATCTATGTGACAGATTTTGGTATAGTTTCTTAAAAATTATTTTTATCTAATTTCAACATTTGTATAGTTATTTTTCTCTGGCATACCAATACTTTCTTTCATATAGTTTTCTCATATAATTTTTATAGTTCAGTAATATATAGTTTTCATATAGATTTATAGTTCATTGATGCATTATTCAATGTGGTGATCCAAATAGTTTTTTAAAAGCTCATACACTATATGTTTATTCATATTGATTATAATGCAATTATATCACACTATAGTCATACTATTAGTCCTACAATACTTTTGTTATACATTTTTCTTAAAGGGCTATATTATACCAAATTCACAACTGTCTGTGTTTGACACTTCTTGCCTGGCTGGTGGGCAGGCCACTCACTGGGCCAATGGCTGGTGGCAGGTGGTTGTGGCCAGTGGCCATTGCTGCTGCCACTAGCCTTGGTCATGGCTGTGGCCTTGGATGGTGACCATGGTAATGGTGCTACATTTACATCACCTCCCCTCCAAAAATTTTGAGCAATTTCGTGATCCAGGAGAATTCCAGTCTGCAGCTCTATGATGCAGCTAAAACTATACATAAGCCTAGACATTTTTTATATTTGCCAAACGAATAATCATATATAATTTTCTATATCAAGCAATATAATATTTTGTCCTATATAGTTTTCTTTTTATTTCTCTCACTACAATGTTTCATTTGAAAAACCACATCAACAAGCTTGCTGTGATAATAATTTGTCACCCACTACGATCCACAGCATGGCCTCTATGAAGCTACATGAATCAGGACCATTCATGCCATTGGGATTCAATTAGCTAGACAATGACTATCCATACCTCATCCTCTACACAGAGATCTCCAACTAAGCATCATCCGGGCACTGCTTTCATTCCAAGTGTGGCCATTGCCACAGCTCAAGGAAGCGATCTTTCAAATTTAGCCAACATTGATTCGTCCAAAGGAGGCACCCCTCTCCCTTAACACGACTCTCAACAGATAAAACGCACTGCAAGTTGGCAAAACATAAAGATAGCGTGGTCAATACCTTTGTACGAGTGGTAGTAGATCGTGTTGTTCCGAACGTGCACTTGAGCATGGACATCAAGGATGCCAAAAGTGTAGAATCGCCCACCAAAGACTGGCAAATACATAGGATCATAGTGTCCAGTAGCGATGTTTCTCTGCATCTCAACTCGGGCAGAACCAGCATTCGAAAGGACATACTTGAGCATCATCAGAATCGCTCTGAGAAACAGAACAAAACTACAATCAGAATATGCTATTTAATGCACAAACTAAGCTTCTGACCTCCTCCTCGCCAAACTCCTCATCCTGGGCCTGAATCAAAGTGAAAACAATTTCACGTATATTTTCCGTGCACACAAACCAAGAAACCATGTAGATGAAGCAAAGTTGCTTACCAAAACATATTTCTCGAATTCCAAGGCAAAGCCTTCGAAGTCCTCTTGAAGGCGCGTCACAGCTTGCATGCCCTTCGCTTCACTTTTAAATCGAAACAGCTTGCACAGCCGAGTGTAATCCTGGTGTGAGGGTACAAAGATGCATTGAAACATAAGATGAGAGTAGAAAGGGAGTAACCTTGTCCGACATAACATCAGCGCAGCGTTTCTTCTTTCATGAGACCTCCATAAAACTTGTTCTTAGTCTGCCATATAAAGGCTCCAGATGCTATATTTAAAAGGGTTGTATAAAATGCCAAGAAACAATTACCTTAGATTTAAAATATTTCTGAAAATTATTGTCTTTAGGCCTATGAATTGTTTCTTTTAAACATCCAAATTCTTTCAAACTCCATGCTGTCTTTGTGACATTCTAAAGCTCTTTACAGTTCAGCTGCTTCTCAAACTCACTACCAAAGTGGTCCACGAGAAGGTGCCCACAATCCTTAAGTTTCAGTGGTGCTGCGTCCTCGTTGATGCCTCGCTGCCTGAAGTGCTCGTCCCTCACCATGGACGTGCTCGCATTCTGTTCCATTCGGGAGCTCGAATCCGTCCAAAGTTTCGTGAAACTTACAATGCCATGGAACCCGGATACCTGGATGATTGGAAAGGTGCTCGCAGCAGACTTCTGTCCAGTAGTGAGAAGTTCCTGGTCCAGTCACCAAGGGCTGGATTTGCATAGCCCCCTGTAGCCCTCAGTAGCAATTGGTAGACTTTCTGCCAAGACGGTTTGCACTTTGTTCTTGGTCTCTTGGTCATGAAGTTGAAAATGGCACTGGCGTGACAAAGAGAAATTACCTTTGTCCAGACAATTTATTTTTTATTGTTTTTAAAATTTGTTTCATGTTAAATATAAATCAGGTTTAGTGAGTATTCTAATAGCTAATAGTAATAGCTTTTCTATTGATGGTGTGTGAACTCCAGGATATATATTGAAATCAGCCATAATAATACAGGCCATTAAGACCACTTAAAAGTGTTACTTACCTACTCTCTTACACTTAAGCTGCCCTTAGCCCTCCATTCTGATGGCCATGGCATTTCTTTGAGAATGGTTAACACCCTGAGATTTATTAAGAGTATCACTTGTCCATGATCTATGATAAACATTTGAATAGTAATTACAAACTAAATGGAAGATAAAATCTCAAATGTTGTGGTTGTAAAGGGAATTTTCTTTTCTCCAGATCTATTATCTTGTCCAAAGTCCAGAAGTGAGAACCTTAAGAGATCACTTAGGCTAAGACTGCTAGTATCACTATTACCACTTATAATTACATTATATGGAACTTTTGAAGATTTGCAAGTTAACCATAATTTTAATTATCTTTAAGCATTGATAATTACTAGACAATAAATATGTATTATGTAAGATACTAAATTACAATTATTTTGTAAGATAAGTGAAGAAAACAATTAGGACTGTTGTTAGAACACTAGTGATTAATGCTCTATTTTACATAGAGAAAAAAACAAGATTACCATCATTTTGAAGTTTAAAGAAGCATAAATACTTTTTTCCATCAAATATTCTCCCAAAAATTAAGTGATATCTTAAAACTTGATTCTACTAATAATATAGTTTATTTTATTTAGAGATTGTAAATCTAGCACTTAAGGTTGTAAAATATCTTATTTTAACTAGTAGTTAAATGAATAATAAAAATAAGTTTAAAATATTTTTAAAAGAGAATAAAGAATATTGAATTTTATAATTGTAAACACTGATTTGACAAAAATTTGAATATGTATCATTTTTGTCATTTTTATGTTTTTTATTAACTGCTTTAAATATTAAAGAATTGCAATTCATGTATTTCATTTTTCACAAAATTAATCATTAATTGGTGTATGTTGCACTTGTGTGAGAGCAACATTAATGTCAGAAGATAATGAATTTCTATAATCTGTTTGATAGGTGCCATTTTTATTTATTTTAGCAAAAAATTTATATTATATAAATTAATTAAATTTAGTTATAATTTAAAATATAATTAATAAATTTAAAAAATAATTTCAATATAATAAAAATATTATAAATAAAATAAACGTAAAACTGAAACACATAAAAAAACCTCATTAGAAAATTTATTTAACTTGTTCTTAGAAGACCAAAATAATTTCTATCCTTTTTTCAGATTATATCCAATTAAAATAAATTAAAAAACTAAAATAAATATTAAATTTTGGCTTATGTACTTATTTTATTATTGTATATATATATTATTATTTAGATTAATTATATATTAGTTATAAGTCAATACTTACCATCTGATATAATCAAAATTTATATATTCTTAGCACAAAAATATAACTAAGTTATTTTTATTTTTGATATAAAATGAAAAGCTACTAGCTATCGCAGAAGAGAAGAACTTATCAAAGTTTTTATTTTTGGTTTGGTTAAGCAGTGAATGGATATACCTAAAATACTCTTGAATATTCTAGCATATATATATATATATATATATATATATATATATATATATATATAGATTAATCTTGTGTTATTAAATTATATGTACTGTGGAACACTAATGAATTCTCTTTTCTTCGTGTGCACACACTTCATCACTCCTCTAATCAATGAGAAAGCATGTATGCTCTCTGGGTGTTTCTATCTCTCACTTGCATGTGTTTTGGCTGGTGGAGATGCTTGTAAAATCTTTGTTTACAAGCTTCCCATCCCACAGATCAAGTATTCCTCAGCTTGCAAAGTCAGAATTGTGGATCCAAGAGAATGTAGCTGTCATATCCAAATCATGGACACTTTTCCAGAATCACCAATTAAACTTAGGTTGAAACTGCTGGATAATTAATAATAAGTATTATAATAAATAAGCAAACCATTATTTTATCAGGAACAATTTTACAAAAATATGACCAGATATCCTAAATGATTTTCAAACTAAAATGTATCAGCAATCAATCTTGCTGTGTTGGCTCCCCTGTTGAAGTTTCATTCATTATCGATCTAACTCTTTGCTCTGTTTCGCACTGGTTAGAACAACGCTGGGTCCAGGAGGTGCGTGTGCCCATCTCATTGGTCCAGGCAGCCAAAAGCCAGTCAAACAATTCAACTCGTATTGACCGGCCACACACAAAAAAAGTGATGCCGGCATGACACACTCAACCTCTGTTACACGGCGTTTGGTGGTGCAGCGAATCCAAGATGACGAGCCAAGTGTAAAGACGTGAGCCAAGCTACCCGTCGCCATGGGAACTTCTCGCTCGGATACCGGACATTTGGAAAGTTGTGTGCTTCTCTCGACACTTGGCCTGTGATCTGGGAAGATCATCCCTTTGTTTTTTTAAGACGCTTTGCGATCCTGTGTGTGGGCGGTGCCAGCCAGCCAGCCACCCAAGTTCTATTGCCATGGAGCTCGTCTCCAACTCTCCACCTGTATCGTCACCAGATCGTCCCGGGGGGGCACTGTTGGCGAAATCCTCTTCGTGCGCACTGTTGGCGACCTCATCTTCTATAAAAGAATGTGTGAGCGGTCCTTGATGCCAAATGTTATCGCCGTGGTGGGGGATGATATGGACGCGGGCCACCTTCGCAGCAACCTGGGCTGGAAAAACATCTCATCTCCCCCGAGAAGCGAGCGCATCATATATCGTGCTGGCATGTTTGAGATGCGAGATAGTGTGGGATCTTACGTTTGTGCCGCGTATGCCCCAGCCGGGCACCACTTTTGTGCCCAAGAGGCGTCGTTTTAATGCAAGGCGTGGGCGCGTCCAGTGTTCCACTAGTGGAGTCATGCACCTCTTTTCGTTTCTCTTTCTTTTTGTCAAGCCCCCCCACTGTAGGCCATTTGTCAACGGGCTGACTTTTGCTCGTGGCTACCCCTTAGTCCACTCTCTCACCTGCATGATTGACCGAAAGGTTGCCTTCTTTTCGATAACAATGCCACGACATGATTTGCTTCTCTGCAGAGAAAAGCTTTGCTTGCAGCTGCATCGAAGCTCCCCTCGAAGTTTCGCCTTTCACACCCTTCACGGGATGGCTTAGGACTGTTCACAATTCAAGTCTTTTGGAGAGCTCCAAACAATCTAACAAGAAAGGGGCGGTCAATATTGCCTAGGACAAGGAATGAATGACCCCAACGCTTTGGCGGTGTGATATAGGAGAGGACTTTGGCGGAATGGATCTTTAAAGAGACCCCACTTGACCTTCGATTCGATACTTCCGGTGCTCATTCTCAAATTGACTGTGATATAGAGTAGTTCTTGAGGAGTTTAGTTCCACCAGCGAAGTTGCCATAGAAGCTTCACAGGGTCTTGCAAAAGGACGAGGCGAAACAAAACAAACACCATTCAAGCCAACAAGTGACCTTGCGATTGCGTGACAACAAAAAGATCTTACAAGGAGTTTTTGGTCCACCTTCGTGGCGGGAAGCTTCCCGCGAGGGTCAGTTTTGCGCCCATGTGATCGAAATCCAAGCCCTTGGATTGGAAAGGTCCCCCTAACGCGACAAGAAAGAGAGTTTCGTTCCTCCTTGATCTCACTCGCGGGAAGCTGCCCAGGAAGACGCTATCGTCCTCGACAACCACCACGTGATAAAATGCGAGCTTCCTAGCGCCTTCCTCGCGATCCAAGAGAGCCAGCTTCTTCCAAGGAAGCTGCGCCAAGGCCAGACACCCCCTTTCCTGGCAGCTCCCTTTGCATCAGCTCCACGTGAAAGAAATGGGTATGCCAGTTACCCATGTGGTGATATCCAGCCACCGGATGGGAACCACGCAAGCGATTTTAACCCGTACCATAGCTTTGGTTTGAAATGCCCACATTGTGGACCCAGTGGCATCCATGTGCAAATCATGCTACGAGAACAGTAAGGCACGAGGCCACCCAGTCATGGAAAGAAAAGAAATATCGCCAACCCAGAAAATTAGCATATTCCCGGGGGGATGCTACTGGCCAATAACGTGCTGCCCGGGCCAGCTACCCGCGATGTCACGCCAATGCGAAATGGGGCGTGATTGGCGGTGTCCGGGTCGCTGCCCAGACTGCCCGAGACTGTAGCAGCCCGCCCGCCCGCCGTTGGGCCAAACTGGAAATTTTTTTCAAACTTTTGCCCAGTTTACCCACGAGTTTTGCCTTTTAACCTTTTCCCTTGCCTTTATCCCCGGCTCTATTTAAGCCACGCCCCTCCTTCCAAATCCCTAGACCAGTTCGTGGTGTGTTTCAAGAGAGGGGGAAAATCAAAAGGAGGGAAAGGAAAAATTCTCGATCTTGGATCTTGAGCTTTAGCAGCAGCGATGGCGATGGCGATGGAGAATCAGCAGCAGAAACAGGGCTTCTCGTGGATCAGGGGCAAGGCAATCGGCGCTGGATCCTTTGGCACCGTGAGCCTGGCAGTGAACAGGGCGGATGGCTCGCTCTTCGCGGTGAAATCCGCGGAGATGGGCAACAGCGGCGAGATCGCGGCTCTGGAGAACGAGCGCCAGATCCTGGAGAGCCTGGATTGCCCACAGGTCATCCGGTGCCTTGGCGGCGACGACACCGCCGCGGAGCCCAGCAAGCCCGCGATGAAGAACGTCTTCCTCGAGTACATGCCCGGGGGGAGCCTGGCGGATCTCATGGCCAAGCTGGGCGGGAAGCTGGACGAGTCCCTGGTGAGGATCTACACGCGGGGAATCCTTCTAGGCCTGGAATTCCTCCACAAGAGCGGGATCGTCCACTGCGACATCAAGGGGAAGAACATCCTCGTCGGCTGCGAGAGTGTCAAGCTCGCGGATTTTGGGGCGGCCAAGAGGGTCGGGGCCAAATCCATGGCCGGGGGAGTGAAGGGGACGCCGCTGTGGATGGCGCCCGAGGCGGTGAGGCAGGAAGAACAGGGCGCGGCGTCGGATATCTGGTCGCTGGGCTGCACGGTGATCGAGATGCTCACGGGCAAGGCGCCATGGGGCGAGGCGGTGAGTGGATCCAGCCCCATGGTCGCCATGTACAAGATTGCTTGCTCCAACGAGATCCCGGAGCTGCCCAGCTTCGTCTCCAGCGCTGGGCGAGATTTCCTGGCCAAGTGCCTGTGCCGGGATCCCTGCTCCAGGGCCTCGGCCGAGGAGCTCTTGCGGCATCCCTTTGTGAGCGGCGAGATGGCGGCGGAGGAGAAGGAGGAGGAGGAGAAGATTGAGGCAGCGCCGGCGGCGCCCATATCGCCGAGGAGCCCCTTGGATTTCTCCCGCTTCTTCTCGATCAAGAGCAGCGCCACCGGCGACCTGCCCAGGCTGGAGGAAGACATCAAGTGGATTGTGGTGCGATCGCCGCAGGGGCAGCCACCCGCCGCGAATGCGTTCGAGCACCTTTCGGATTTCGCCGAGGAGCTCGAGGAGGAGGAGGAAGAGCAAGCCTCAGCTTCGCCGGCTATCTCCAAGGCCGTCTCCAAGGCCGAGGACGAGGAGAATTCGATCGAGCAGCCGCAGGATTGCGGCATTGCCAGCGGATTGCGAGTCGCCCAAGAGCCGGAATCATCGGATTGCGGCCCCAGTTCCTCCGGATCATCGTCGGCAACTCCCCTGTTTTTGGGGGATTTGCCGATTTTGAGGGGTGGAATCGCGAGGGCTTTTGCGGGGATTGGGAGAACCGGACGATCAATTCGGCTGCCGCCACCGGCAACCGTTCCAAGAAGCCGAGGCCGGATCAAGCTGGCTAGCAGAAGAGCCACGGGGGGAATATCCGCGAGATATTCCCCCCGCGCTGTTGTAACTCCAAGTCTGAAAGATACTGGCACCAATTTGACACTCGAAAACCGTGTAGCTCTCGTTTTTGTGCTGCTTGTGGTATGTGTGCGTGCGTGCGTGCTGTTGTGCCTCTGCTCGTTGGATTCATTGTCCCACTCATTCTCGTTTGATTTTGTTTGGCAAGTGGCGATGGTGGCGATTCCGCTCGCACGCCCTGATCGATCCCTCTTGCAGTTGCAATGTCGAGCGCAAGATTGGTATTCCATGGATCCCGCCGCTTCGGTTCCGGGATTGCGATTGATGGCTCGATTGGCTCCGATTTTTACATCCAATCTTCGCTAGGGCTCTCTTGTTGGATACACAGGACGAATCTCCGACGTCACTCGCGCGCGCGGGGGCACCCAAATTGGCGCCAGGGATATGCGCATACACTCGCGGGGTTAGGTGTGGCAAGTTTGAAGTTTCAAACTCTCGAAAGCCAAAGCCAACCCGATTTTAATTAACCAATCTCCACCACCACCACCTAACGTTCGTTTGCTCGTTTTTCTTTTTTTCTTTTTTTTTCTTGCGAGGGTGACCTAACTTGGTACTCGTCACCGAATTTCATGTTTCTTGCCCCATTCATCAACTTGTGACAAGAGCAAGCAATGGACAAGCCATCCTCCACCACACGCGCGCACAAGAGACCTTTAAGCTAACACCAAAGAAAGGAAAGCATAAATTCTTTGAAAAAGGGGCTTAAAATTCAAAAGCCAGGAAACATTGGCCCCTAACCTAACTGAAAGCTGCCGCAAGCCCCCAAGCTAAAGTCCATACAACTCAGGAAGCGAGTCCCACTGGCCGGCAGATTTTCTATTCCATATATCGATGATGCAACGCCATTTGTCTAAGCTTAAATGCGGTGCGCCGCAACTAACCGGCCAAAGGCCTCGTATTTTAATCGCACCCCAAAACACTATATATGCTTTCGCCGAGATCGCGTCCGTCCAGGCCTCCCTTCTGCTTGTTTTTGGGATTTCTGGGCTCGCAATTGCCGGGGCGGGGGGCGATTATGCGTGGACAACACAAAGAGCTGGAATGTCTGTGCTGTGATCCATGGGCTTGCGTTATCTCTTTCGTTGTTAAATCGCTGTTGTTTGCTGGTTCGGCTCACTCTGGCGGGAAGAAACAAGACAAGCAAGGCGATTGCTTGTGTAAACAACGGCGGCACAGACAAAAACGTATATAGCAATAGAAAGCCAGCCTAGCGCGAGATCAAAGTCTTGTTATACACACAAAAATACCACCACCGTCGTGCCTCGACCGACACGCCACCGGCACAAAGCACTCTCTCTTTGGATGCCCCTTCAAGGCAAGTTTTTCTCCCACAATGCTTTTTTATACACTTTTATTCGGGGAAAAAACTAGAAAACTCTGGGGAAGGGAAATATCTTGTTCATGCTTGGCATGCACTCTACCGTGATTGAGAAACCTAAAAATATACAGAACCACCGCTGCCGCTGTCTCTCTCTCTTATAATCAAGCGCCCAATTCTGCTCTTCTACATGCGCTGCACTTTGCTTGGCATTGTGACAATTCCGGTCGTTATTTCCCGTGATTGGCTACGCGCCAGGGCCAATTGGATTGGGCCCTCGGCCACTGTGATTGGCAGTTGCTCGGCATTGGCGCGCACGGCGGGGAAGAGTTTACGGCGTGTGATTGGCTAATCGTCCGCTTGTTAAATATGGCACACGATTGTTGCCAACACTATTGGTAGCTCGCGATTTTGGTAAATCCATATCTGATTCTCTCTGTTTATATTCGTGAAAAGCGAGCGTCGGACCTTTTCGTCTTATCCCCAACAAGCTTGCCATTCTTAGCTTGCGATGGCGCTCCTCTGAAAATTTCAATCAAGCTGCGCTGGGGTTACCCTGTCATTTAACGTGAAGCAAAGTCCCAGCAAAGTTGACCCGTAGCAAGCAAGCACACGAGCGCCAAAGGGGCTTCTTTACTTTTTTGTTTTTTTCTCGTCCTTTTTTCTCTTTAATTTTTTTTAATTTACTTTTGCTTTTAATTCCTTGCTTTGAGGCGTGGTTTGTTTTGTTGCAGATATAGATAGCAGAAGAAATCTTCGATCAATTTACCTCGACGAGGAGCGCACCACCTTCGTCCATCCCGTCCACCGGTGGAATTGAGGCTGGGCTGGCGCGAGAGTGGCGACACAGAAAACACAGCTCACGCTCTCGCACGTAGTTCCCTTCATGGCCATGTAGCAAGCATCTAAATCGAATCTTTCCAGTTCCCTTCATGGCCATGTAGCAAGCATCTAAATCGAATCTTTCCACACCACCACACCAGACGTCGTGTAATAGTGTAATCGTTTCTATTGGCTGCCGTCCTTTGCTGCGCCCTAAAACAGAGCCTCCCCCTGTTAAAAGCCGGTGAGGCGCGGCCACTGGTAGGTACAGTGGTTGATCTTTGTGCCGAGTGGCCAATCAAGAGAGCCGCCGCCAATTGCCGTCCAATGGGAGCCGCGTTGGCCCTTTGAAACGAACCCGGGCCCGCCACGTGGCACGCATTACCTGAGCGTGGCGGCGAATCTATCCTGATGCTTTTCCCCGCCAGAGAAGGAGTGCCTTCGGTCGGATTCCCCAAAATATTCGGGGTGGATCAAGGGGGTAAAAGGGCAAGTAAACCCGCTTGGTTTTTTAACTCTTTTTCTCGTCGTATATTTCTTTCAAGCCCTCGAATGAGAAAGAACTGAGCGAGAGAAGAGTGAAGAGCGTTGGCGCTCGTTCTTGACGGCTATGGCCGATCGGGTCGTGAGGTCGTGGGTGTGCGGCGGTCTCATCGGCGCGGGGGCCTTCGGCAGCGTGAATTTGGCGGTGGACAACGAAACAGGGGATCTGTTCGCGGTGAAATCGACCGAGTGTAGCGGCGGGCGGTCCAGCGATGGCGCGCTGCTGGCGCTGGAAAACGAGCTGTCGATCCTCCAGAGCCTCCAATCCTCTCCCCGGATCGTCAAGTGCCTGGGATCGGCGTGGTCGAGCTCGGCGGAATCGGGGCAGCCGGTGCGCAGCGTCTTCCTCGAGTACATGCCCGGCGGCAGCATCGCCGATCTCATGGCCAAGCTGGGCGGCAAGCTCCACGAATCCCTGGCGAGGATCTACACCCGGGGGATCCTCGAAGGCCTCGACTTCCTCCACCGGCGCGGGATCGTGCACTGCGACATCAAGGGGAAGAACGTCCTCGTCGGCGCCACCGGCGTCAAGCTCGCGGACTTCGGCGCCGCCAAGCGCCTGAGCGGCGCCGCCCCCTACCAGCACCACCAGCAATCGCCCATGATCAAGGGGACGCCGCTGTGGATGGCGCCCGAGGTGGTCCGGCAGGAAGAACAGGGCACGGCCTCGGACATCTGGTCGCTGGGATGCACGGTTCTGGAGATGATCACCGGCCGCGCGCCCTGGGGCGATGTCAAGCACACATTCTCGGCGCTCTACCGGATCGGGTGTAGCGAGGAGCTGCCCGAGCTGCCGCGGTGGCTGTCCGAGCAGGGCAAGGATTTCGTGATGAATTGCCTGAGGAGGGATCCCCGGGAGCGGTGGACGAGCGCCCAGCTCCTCCAGCACCCATTTGTGATGGAGGCCATGGAATCGCCATCGCCGTCGCTGATCGCGGCGCCGCGGCGAGCTAGCGCAGGGGATTTGGACAGCGTCCAGATTACCAAGCTCCTGGCGGAGATGCCGGTGGTGGCGGAGGAGGAGGAGGAGAAAGGAGTCGCGGAGAGGCGGCGATTGGTTCGTCCCAGATTGGAAGTTTGCGGCAACTGGGATGATCAGGGTCACGGGAGCGATCCGGGGATGAGCCCGAGCTCCGCGGGGGGCAAGTGGATCGTTGTGCGATCGCCGCAAGGGGGAAACAACTGGAATCTCCCGGACCCATTCAATCTCCTCTCGGATTTCGAGTCCGGGGAGGATGGCGAGGTTGTCGATGCCAGCAGCGATGATGATGAGCGCAAAGCGGTGGAAGTGGAGCTCGAGGTGGAAGATCAAGAGGAAGAAGAAGAAGAAGAAGAAAAGGGTGTGAGGAGTTTGGAATCATCGCCGGTGGATCATGCCGAGGAAGAGGCCTCTTCTTCCTCGACTTCTTCGTCTTCTTGCGGTTTGGTTTTCTGTTACGAGTTTTGGGCGTGGACGAATCCACAACCGAAATTCTACCGCGCGAGTTTGCTCCAACAAGAAGGCCACCGGATTGGATTCCCCCCCGGCTCCTCCTCCTCCTCCAGATCCGATCGCCGCCCTTGGCAATGCGGGAAAGATCCGCCGCCCCGGCGGAGGAAGAAGAATCGATCCAGGAAGAAGAAGAAGAAGCGGAGGAGGCGACGAGGGAGGTGGATCATTGCTGCCGCTGACGGCGATGATGAGCTAGGATTGCCGGATTCATGCGTGGAGTGCAAGAGCCGGAAGCGTCTCGCATTGTTCTTGCTTCTGTTTGATTCCTCGTCAAGAAGATGGAGGAAGAAAAAGAAAAGTAAAAGAAAATCCTTGTCTTCCAACCGTAAAAACAGTAGTACTCTTTGGCCCCCCCCTGTTTTTTAGGGTTCTTGGCGCTTGTTTGGTTTCGCGCGCTTGGCGCGTGCGAAGGAAGGAACCGTGCGTGGGCGGATAAAACCGCGATCGCAAAATTTTCCTCTGCTCTGATTCTGCGCGCGGGCGGAGCTGTTTCGTTCTCAGATCTGGATCCCTCAACCTGAAGCGCGCAAGCGGCCAGCCCGCGCTTTTTCGCCGTTTATCTTTTTCCTCTGCGACGGAGCGAGAAACTTTCGCTCTCCCGGGGCCTTGCAACTTGCAACTTGCACTTTGTGCACATCTCATTCGCGCACCTCTCGCTCGCCGCCGTGTCACGAGTGTCGCTATAAGGCTCTGCGCGCTGCTGGTACCATTAAAACTCGTAACGCTAGCCGGGAAAACACAACGCACCGCTTTTGGGCGATGGCAAAAGCGATACGAAGCGAGCGAGCGAGCTGCAAGCGAGCTCTAGTTGGCTTTGCTGGCCTTTCGGTTTTCGCTTTTGTTTGTTGCAATGTTGGCCCTTGGCGAGCGTGGCTGCAATTGGCTCGCTCCTTTTTTCCCTTGCTTGCCTCATGAGGAAACTGCGATCCATCCATCATCACAACACGCCCCGCCACCGCCACCGTCGCCCCCCCGGATTACGCGACTAAGCTAACGCGACTGCGCTTGCGCTTGCTTAGCGACGGTGCTTTGGATTTGGATCATCCGGCGAAGTCTCCACTCTTGTTTTCTTCTCATCCATATCGTGCTCTGTCGCATACACTGCTCTGTTTTGCTGCTGCTTCTGTAACCTACACACGCACCAAACACAGCGAACCTGTTAGCTCTGTCTGTCTGTCCCTCTTCCTTTGTCCAGTTTTTTATTCCCCTTCTTCCAATTTCTTCCTCAAGTGGAGTGGAGTTTAGCTACAAAGATGGAGGACAGGATCAAATCTATATATCAAAATCGGAGCAAGGAATAGCTCTCTCTCTCTCTCTCTCTCTGTGTCTCTCTCAAGTGGAGTGGAGTTTAGCTACAAAGATGGAGGACAGGATCAAATCTATATATCAAAATCAGAGCAAGGAATAGTTCTCTCTCTCTCTCTCTCTCTCTGTGACGGAAGTCCTCCCTTGCTCTCCGGAGTTTATAGCGTTGGCTGCGTCGTCCAGTCCATTAATTGGGCGTCGTCATCATCCGGATCGATGTCAAGCGCTGCTGCTGCTGCCCCTTGTGCCTCAGGAGCAGCCGAAGATGGAGCGGGCGCGGGCAGTACTTGGTTCACGCGGCTGACGAGCTCCTCCACTTCCTCGTCGGTGAACCTGTTTTGGATATCCTCGACAATCTGTTTGACAGAGCTGGTCGTCACTGCTCATGCTTGGAGACTCTAAACAAAGATATATGAAAGTTTCTGTCGATCCATGTCTAGTGGCTGTCTCGTGCATGAACCTTGCATTTCCTGGGTGCAAATTGCTACTGATCTTCCAGAGAGGGAGAGAGAAAGAGATAGACGAGACGAGACGTCTACCAAAGCGATACCGGAGATGAGACGATACGGCTACCAGAGAGAGAAAGAAGCAAGGACGTCTCACCAGAAGAACTCCCACCGAGAGAGAGGAGAGCGAAAGATGAGACGATACGTCTACCAGAGAGAGAGAGATCAACCAGACAAAGAGCCAGAGAGATGAGTCTACCAGAGAGAGAGAGAGAGAGAGAGAGAGATCTTTCTCGTCTCTGTCTCTGAGTGAAGAGATGTCTTACCAGATGAACTTCCACAGCGGAAGCTGGGCGTAAGTTCGCGACTTGCAAGCGTTCCGGCCTGAGTAGCCGGGCTGCCAGGGGCTCTTTGGATAGCTTCGCCAAGCTCTCTCGGGACTGTGTGGCAGCGGGCGTGTGGATGAGATAGTCGTACACCTAGAAGCTCGCAAAAACCATCGATCGATCAGTGCTCTCTAATTCTCTTACTCACACAAGTTCTGTGGCTTTCTTTACCTTGAGCTCGGACTGCGTTACGGTACTCACAGCTCCCGCAAAACCCTGGTCGGCTCCTCGCTTGCGCAGCAAATCCAGCACCTCGAGGTTGCTGAGGATTCCAGTGTGCGCCTCGATGCTGCCCAACAGCGATTCAAGCCAGTCAAACCCACCACACGATTCGCAGACGTTGCGCTTACATTTTCATCGCTAGGCCTTTTGCGCTCAAGAACCCTAAATCTTTATTTTTTTAGGGTTTATGATCATAGCAGCGCGGGAGAAGAAGCGATTGCGCGATGCGGTCGTGCGCATTGCCGCTGCCTCCGATGCCCGCAGCTTGCCGCTCCTGGAGCGCCGCATTTCTCCGCTACTGCGGGTGTCCAGCTCGGTGTACGCTGCAGTGGTGCGCGCCCGGCGAATGCTCTACGATGCAGGAATTTTTCGGGCAACGAGGTAATTGAATTGCTTTCGCTCCTAGTTTCGATAGAGAGCTTGCGCTTCCATCCAGACTGCCGGTGCCGGTTGTGAGCGTTGGAAATGTGACTTGGGGCGGAAATGGGAAGACACCCATGGCGGAGTTTCTTGCATGGTGCTTCGTTTACGCTGGAATCAATCCAATTGTTCTCACAAGGGTACAACCTTCTAGTTTCGTTTTTTCCAGCATTCATCTTGCTGGAACTGAGCAGGGATATGGAGGTGGGGATGAAGCTCGAATGCTGGGGAAGCATTTTCAAGGCTCTCCCGTCAGGCTTGGAGTTGGAGCTGACAGGGTGAAATCCGCGCTTTCGATTCTGGAGCAGTGTGGCAAGCAGGACACGGCCAGAAGAAGATCGCTTGCCAAGTTGATCGACTTTGGAGGCAATCCACGGGCTTGGTCTAGAAACTCTGAGATTGGAGTTGCCATTCTTGATGATGGTATGCAGGTTTGTTTGCTTAAGTTCGCATAGACGAGGTCTCACTTTCCTTCTCTTCTTTTCTCCTTCTCTTTGGCATTTGACAGCATCTCAGGATAGCAAGGGACGTTGAGATTGTCATGGTGAATGCCGTGACACTGTTTGGAAACGAGAGGATGATCCCTTGGGGCCCTCTGCGTGAACCTCTTGATTCTCTACGACGAGCCCAAGTTATCGTCGTTCACCACGCAAACCTTGTAAGCTCCAAACCTCGGTTCTTTCAGTAACGAGTACTTTTCTTTCAGGTTTCGACAAAAAGACTCGGAGCCATTGTATCCATCCTGGAAGGCCATTTGGATGGATCAAAGCCAGTTTTTGCCTTCTCCGAGATGGCTCCGCAACAGTTTTTCTGCCCGTCACAAGATCGATCGCTTGCATTAACTTCTGTCGAGGGTGCCGTGGTTGTTTGCATCTCCGGTGTGGGATGCCCGGACTCCATGTCTCTCTGCCTCGTTCAGGTATCACTAGTTTACCTCGAATCCTTGGCGATGATAGAACTTCGTTTATGGATAGCTTGGACCTTCGGAAGTTCACAGACTGGATTATAATGATCACCATATATTTCAAGCGGAGGTGTGCTGATTTTTTCTTAGTATTGTCCAACCATGTTCGGTGATTTCGTGGCTAACTTCCAGGACATGGTGGCTATGGAGGAAAAGATTTTAGAGCTGAAGAAAAGCACTCGCGAGGTCGTAGTTGCTGTAACATCTGAAAAGGATTACTTGCGACACCCCGAATTGTGGAAGCGTCACGAAGTTTTGGTGCTGTGCTCGGCTCTTAAGGTGATAAATTCGCAAGATTTCATGGATTTGCTCGCGAATACCATGGCCAATTAGGAAAATTACATTGAGGATTTAATGTGAGCCGTGCGATTCATACATTTGAAAAGATTCTCTTTTAGTCGGAGGTTTAGGGTTTTTGGGCCATGGCTAGGTCTGGCTGGGAAATGGAGGCTGGATGAATCGCGAGGTACGCAATGGCGGCTTGAGCGCTCATGAATGCGGAGAGAATGGTGATATGCCGCGAGCTTCTGCTAGCGAGACGGCTCCTCGGGCATAGTTTTCATAGTGCGCGATTCGGCTATAGCGGCTTGCGATTCCAATCGAGCGTAGTAGCGGTCGAGTGTAAGATTTCTTCGTCAGATGCGGCGGATAGCGCTAGAAAGACGCCTGGGGATTTTTTGCCGGAGGATGGCCGTGTAGGAGACCTGGTAGTGGGCGAGATTTTGAGGGAGGCCTCGCAGGAACAGAGAGAGATCAAAGAAAACGCTAGAAGTTCGTCGTCCAAGAAATATGGAGAAGTTTCTATAGATCAGAAACTTGTGGAGCAGGCTTTCGACTACTTTGTGGTGATCGATTTCGAGGCAACGTGCGACTCGACCGTGTTCTTCCCGCAGGAGATCATCGAGTTTCCTTCGGTCCTGGTCGCGGTGCATTCTTTATCAGTGGAGGATAGCTTCCAGACGTATGTCAAGCCCACATTCAATCCCCAGCTCACGGATTTTTGCAAGCGGCTTACCGGTATTGAGCAGACCCAGGTTTCGATGCATCACCCTTCATCTTTGCTCGTAGTTTAGTTCGCAGTTTGCTTGTAGTTTATTTCATCTTTGCTCGTATTTTAGTTCGTTTTGATCGTAGTTTAGTTCGTTTTCCTTGTAGAATAGTTCGTTCGTTTGCTCGTAGTTTAGTTCGTTTCTTCGAGTTTTTTTTTTCTCCGTGCTCACGCTATAGGTTTTTTCTTTCTTGTCCAGGTTGATAATGGAATGGCTTTGGCCGAGGCTTTGGTCAAGCATGACAAGTGGCTTGAAGATAAAGGCGTCAAGAGCAAGAGATTTGGGGTGATAACTTGGACGGACTGGGACTGCAAAGTCATGCTCGATTTTGAGTGCCGGCTGAAGGGTCTGACGAAGCCGTCCTACTTCAACAAGTATGACGCCAGTGCTTGGATCTTTCCTTTCCTGAGCTTACTTATAACTCTTTGCAGGTGGATAAATCTCAAGTCTTGTTTCCAGGAGAAGTTTGGCGACAAGTTCAACTTGAAAAAGGCTGTGCAGCATGCCGGGCTGCAATGGCAAGGGCGAGAGCACTGTGGTCTCGATGACGCGAAGAACACCGCCTCGCTTGCAATGGAGCTCGTGAGACGCGGGATGCAGATCGGGTTCACCCAGCATCAGAGCTCCCGGAAGCCAGCCATCACGAATATCAGCTCGGAGTTCATGCCAAAGCTGAAGAAAATCCTCGAGGCTCTTCCACGCAGCAGTGACATCGACGAGACGAGCATCACCGTCGGCGCAGATAACCTTTGCTACTGCGGGGTAAAGTGCAAGACGAGACTTGTGAGAAAGGCCGGGCCGAACCAAGGCAAGTTCTTCCTGTCCTGCGGCAACTGGACGCTCACCGAGGGTGGCAAATGCACGTACTTCGAATGGATGAATCCTCCGGAGCAACACTCACCATCACCCGCAAAGTCATGACATCAGCATGGTATGTCCGTCTCAACTTTCATGTTTCACTCTAGATCAAACTTTCCTCTCCAGGATCTCGCAAAGTTTCACAACCAAATGGTATGAGTATAAACATTTAGAAGTTTTCTGTACAAGTTCACTTGAAACTTTCTTTCCAGGATCCCGTGAAGCAGGAAAACAGAAGGAAACAAACCAAATGGGGTATGTCACAACCTTCAAAGATTCACAAGTTTTTTCTCATTCCTTCAAACCCACCTATCCTGTATCTAACTTTTTTTTTGTTACTTTGGCGAAACTCTATATATCTTAGAATCCCGTGGAGCACTGCTTGAGCCCGGGGCTCCACACAGCCGGCAGCAAAAACTTCCTGCCATCCAAACCTTGCGCATTGTAGCTACTCCCGCTGGTTTTATCGACGAGCAACTCTCCAGGATAGCCGGGGTACGATCCAGTACCGAAGATTCCCGTACACGCCGTACCGGACTCTAATGGGACGCTAGCGTCACCCTGGTAGTAACCATCGCCGAATGGATTGGTGGCGGCGCCGGCCAGCATGAGCGCCAGGTTGATCACTATGCCGTCCATGCCCACGTCAGCATTCGGCGGGACGAGTGGCTGGCTATCTCGGGGTCCGTACTGGGGTAGCGCGAATGGCCAGGCGCACATGCCCGGGCACTGGGTGGCCGAATTGCCCACCCAGGCGTACGGAAGCCGGGGTCCTCGCGTGGCTAATGAGCCGTTCAAGTAGGAGTGGGTGGCGCAGCTGTCCATGCAGAAGCGCTCCACCGCCACGTCGGCGGCGGTGAGGAGGACGTAGAGGGATTTCTGGTGAGCTGGCAGCTTGGCACTGGCCAGCGCGGTGGCGATTACGCGCGGAATGTCGCTGCGGTGGAGGCTCTTCCCCAGCGGAATGCCCACCGAGATCTGACCGCCCAGGCGCACCGAGGATTTGACGCGGTTGGATGTGGCGTCCGTGTAGGTGGAGATTATTTTCCAGAATCCGTACGTGGACGGCGAGGCCGTGTTGGATGCGTTGAAGGAGTGGAGGAAGTCGACGATGATGGATTGCTGGGCGGGCGTGAAATCGCCGTACCAGACGAGGAAGACCATGAGGCAGCCGCGGCCGGTGAGCAATCGCCCGCCGTGGTAATCGAGGACGAGCGGCGCGGTGGGGACGAGCTCCTGGAGCTGGCGAGTGGCGCGGCGATCGATCGAGGGGGCGGCGCCGGCCCTGGCCGCGATCGCCAGTAGCAGCAGGAGCGCGAGCTTTGCGACGATCGGCATATCCGTGGCAGGAGAATCGATAGAATTCAAGTATTTCTTGCCAGAAGATCGATTGGAATCCCTGGACAGAAGAGAGAGAGAGAGAGAGAGGAGACGGAGGAATTAAACAAACAACGAGCGAGCTCGTCTTCCCTGCAGCGATTTATATACCTCGAGACAAAGCGCCACGCCACCAATGTAGGTAAGCTAATGGCACTTTGTCGCGCAGTGGAGCAAAGAGGAGGAGGAGGAGTGGTGCGTCGGTGGCGGTGGCGCCAGCCATAGCTTAGCTTCCATCACACGCCCAGGAGCCCTAAAAGTAAGTTCCTGGCATTCGAATTTCTCGGGGAGGCCAATGGATGTCTGACACCTGTCCTGGCGCCATGGTGAATGCCACAGTAGGAAAACTGTAGCGTCAAGATGGAGGCCAGTTGTCACGGGGGACACGTAGAGCGCGATCGGGCCGCCCGTTACCCTGCGCGTGGTTTTTCAATGATTGCTCTCGGCGAGCTTATCGACACCAGCTGTCAGGCGGATCGCTGACGTGGAGTGGGGAATATCCTTGCATTCAAAGTTCAAATTTTTAAAAACCTTTTTGCCGGGAAAGAAGTAATTCGGGCGATTGACTGATTCGAGAAGCGAACGTCATCAAATTCGATTCGATCGAGAATAAAAGCTGGCTTGCCAAATTTTCCTGGTCATGGATGATTCGACTGACAATGATTGATCCATCGGTTTGGGATCAGCGAGCTCCCGTGAGCCCGAAACTTCTTGGTTTTCTGATCTCACCGGATCAGAAGAGGACAGCATTTGTTTGTTAGGTGCATCGTCCGATTCGTCGTTTCTCTGCATGGTCCAATTTCGTCGCCCAAGTGTCCTGGGATATTGCCTGAAGACCTTCGCCTCGAACTCGTTTCATTGGCAAAGGGAGGTCTAACTACGGAATTCGTTTTCTATTGACCCCTCCACTTTTGCTTGACACTCACTTGACACCAGCCGTACTAAATTGGTCCGATTGACGAGGGAGGATGGGTCCGGACTTTGTGGCTTGGATTCGACACTAGTGTCCACTCAATCATTCAAGCCCGTGTAGCATGGCTCATTCATAGAAGGACACATCATCTTTGTGCAAGTCCTTGTTGTTGGAGTGTCAATTTCCGTACTGGATTGGTTCTTCTTCTTTTGGTAGTGTTAGTGCCTGCTGCGGTGCGAGTTGATGTTTTCACCCTCAAAGGGTGTCCTATGAAACTCTAGGATGATAAAATTCTACATAGTGCTCTGGAAATCATTCCTGGAATCACATGATTCAACGTCAACTTTCGGGCAACTTGTGAAGCTGGCATTTGGTTTAGGATCACGAGGAACAGCCAATCAGCAAGTTTGCTGCTCTTGAATCATGGTATTGTTTTGTCTGTGCAAACCACTTGTGGAGACGACGCCAGGACCAAGTTCAATGGTAAGAAGAAGATTGATAGCGTACTGAGGTTCATGGCTCGTGCAAACCCTGCTGGCATGGCCAGTCGTGTGCGTTGATGGGCAACTTGGCGCCGTGAGCCGGGGAACTGTCTAAAGAGCCTATCATGGCAGGCTTCCAGCAGATATCGGACGACAGTGACGACATCAATGTCCATTGTCCAGTAAGTGCCATGAAAAGTGGTGCAAGCTGTACCTGTGTCAAGTTCCTTGGTGTGGGGATTCAGCGTTGTTCCTCTTCCATTGTAACTCCTACGAATCTTGCTATAAGAATCTTGATTGTAGAGTGGCAGAAGTTGCATGATAAAACCTTCAAGATTATAGATTGACCATGGATTGACTTCTTGATGCAACGGATGGTAAAAGCACCACCATACTTGTGATGTAATTTACAGGGTTGATCTCAAGGTGATCTCTGGCATTGCAAGGGTTCTATAAGCTGGAAGTTGTTGAAAAAGAGTCGGCGATCTCAAATCGCTTATTCACTTTAGGAGCTCGTGCTCAAAGGTTGCTGCTGTGGGATTTGGTCAAGAATGGCAGCCGTTTCTTTGTTAGGTGCGTCGCACCGTTCGTCGTTTCCATGGTGGTCCGGGATATTGCCTGAAGATCTCAAGTATTTTAATGCCTTTGCCGTACTATAACTCGTTTCATAGCAGAGGTGTTTTTCTATTGTTTCACATGCCGTACTCACTCAATGAAAGTCGTGAATCATTCAAGTCCCTGTAGCTCTGCTTCTTCATGGAATGAACCCATCAATTCCTTTCTTGTTGGAGTGTCAATTTCCGTACATGGTGGATCCGGTTGTTTTCACCTCGAAATAGTACTTCGGCCAATTTTCTGAAAGTGCCCCTGGAAAATATTCCAGGAATTCACATGATTTAACATCAGCTTTCTGGCAACTTGGTAGGCTGGCACTTTGTTGGTGTGTCAATTGTGTTTACGCTCACGAGGGATGCATGCAGCAGCCAATGGGATGGTACCAGCACTGGCTCTTCTGAGGGTCTTGATTCTCAATATTTATGGGCTTCTATAAGAGAAAAGAGGCAAAATATCTTTACCAAGATCTTGTAGACCTGAGTATGATGCGCAATACTGCTTTCCTGCTAATGCCGGTTGGTGTGGGGTTTTGGCAAGAAAATACTATCCATGGAATGCATCGTTGACTTCTTCCCACAGTGCTTTGACCATAACTTTCTTCTGCTTGGTGTGAGCGAGATCACAAAATCCTTGAACACGGCTATGGGCTGGTGTTTCTTTGTCGCTTTCCCAATTTCCTTTTTAACACTTGTGCACAGCGCCCTGTGTGTTCTTTGCTGGAATCACGCAATAATGTAATGCGAGGTGGGCATTGGGAATCACAGACAAAGGCAGTGATCGATCCGATCAGCAAAGCAAAGCCAATCTTATTCGACTGATTGCGAGCAATTGTTTGGAAGGCAGCTCTCTTTCTATATGTTAGATCCGTGGTGCTGAAATACCACCCGAAATGTTTCAAACTGTGTCGGTATAGATGTGGCGAGGGGACCAGATCACCTTTAGATAGTAATCCCCTCCAAAGAAGCTTAGAAAACACAAAGCTTTCTTCTGGAAGGATGGTGCTGGTGGTCCTCATCTCTGCTTGACAAACAGTTCCAACTTGTTTTGAGAAACCCAAAGTAGAAAAAACTATGGATTTGGCCCAGAGCTTTGCTGGGTGTCCAAGCAACAACAGAGGTGCCGTCTTCGAGTAATGCACTACTACTATACTACATTGGGAACTGGACACTGCGAGAATAAAAGAACAACAGCACCACATTCTTTTCGTTTTTATTGCCTTTTGGTATTAGAAGATAGTTTCCTCCCTGTGTCTCTCTTTTCACTTTTTTCTTTCTCCGCGATTTGTACATTCTAAACATGGTTATGAGCGATCCTCTCTCTCAAGTTTCGTGTAAAATCTATAGCTGATCTATATCTGAAGAAAGTTTCTTAGATTTGGAACCTGTGTAGATTGACGGATGGAGCTCGAGGTTCTCGTCACGAGGGAGGATAAGCGCAGGAGAGAGTGGAAGGATTCCACAGCGCGGGCAGCAAGAAATGCCTGGCATTGCTGCCCCGCGCATTGTAGCTGGCCCCGGTGCCTGCATCGCTCAGGAGCTGGCCGGGGTAGCCGGAATATGCCCCCTGCCCGAAGATTCCCGGGCAGGCGGTGACGGCCTCGAGGGGCGCGGTTGACGGGCCCTGGAAGTAGCCCGTCCCAAACGGGTTGGAGGTGGCACCCGCGACCATGGCCGCGATGTTGATCACCATGCCGTCCACCCCGACTCCATTGGGCGCCACCAGAGCCTTCGTGTCGGGTCCTCCAAAATCCTTGGGATTGGCATACGGCCACGCGCATTTGCCCGGGCAGCGCGAGGACGAGTCGCCAATCCACGCGTAGGCGATGCTCTTGCCGCTAGCGGCCTTGAGAACTCGATGCGATGCGCACGACTGGACGCAGAATCCCTCCACGTCGATGTCCGCCGCGGTGAGGACGAGGTAGAGCGCCTTTGGATCGGTCGGGAAGGCCGCGGATTCCAGCGACTTGGAGAGGAGTGACTCGAGATCGGCGGGCTTGAGGCTCCGGCCCAGCGATGCGGCCGCGTTGTCGGTGTGTCCCGCATAGCGCAGCGATGGGAAGATCGAGGCGCCGGAGGCGTCCTTGTAGCCGGAGGTGATCTTCCACCAGCTGCTCACGGTAGTGGCGGGGTCCTGGAAGGAGGCGAAGAAGTCGGCGATGGCGGACTTGTGCGAGTCCTGGAAGTCGCCATACCAGATTGCGTAGACGTTGAGCGATCCAGCGCCGGAGAGGAGCTCGCCGTTGTGGTAGTCGAGCACCAGCGGCGGATCCTTGACGAGCGCGCTCAGGTGGCGGCGATTGGCGATGCCGCGAGAGGCCGCGCAGGGATTGACGAGATTGGCGAGCGCGAAGAAACAGAGCAGTAGCGAGATCAAGAGCATTGGGCGATCGAGCAATCGCAGGGCAGCCATGCTAGAGGAATGCTAGAGGAATTTCTTTCCTTCCTCGATCTTCTCCTGGTGGAGTGGTCTGATGGATCGGAAGGATGGAGAAATCTCGAGAAACCTCTGGGGTTTTAGAAGAGGAGAGGGAAAGTGAGGGAGAAGAGGAAGGTGGTGTTTATATACTTGTGACATGGATGATGACTGACTGGCGGTGAGCTGGCTGGGCCGGGCTGGCAGCATTGACGGGCAGGACGGGCGGGCTGACGGGCGCGCCAACGGACGGGCGCGGGACCGGACGGACGGACAGGATTGAGTGGAGCAAAGCGTGCCACGGCTGCTCCTCGGGCCACGCGTCAGGCGATAGCGCCGCCGGATCAAGGAAGGTGGTGGGAAGGAAAAGTATGGAGCTTGATGAGAAAATATTTATTAGTAGTGGGGCTCTCGCTTAACGCTAGCTGTGTTGATAGCTATTAGCTGCGACATTGATTGGGATTTGATTGATGTACAGGGTATGATCGTCGTCGGCCAGGGAGGAACACCAAGAACAAAACGCTCGAAACTTCAACGTCCAAATTCTCGAGGAAATATATTAATCGTATTGGTGAATGATGGCGATGGTTAATCCATTCTTCTTCTCTCGTAGAACGAATGAATGATTGTTTACTAGAGACAATACAATGAAAGGATGGCGAACAAGTTTGCGAAGAACAGCAAGCAAACAAACCGGTAAAAGTCCCATTTTGTGGACGTGATTTCTGACACTAAAATCGTCTGCCTGTGTGACACGCTTTTTATTCCTCGCTTCGAATCATGCACAGTACACAAACAGCGGGCGGAGCTACCGTGCAAGCGCAGAAGCTTTTCTCTCGCTCGTCCCACGCCCGCAAAAAGAACTTATTACGTGATCGAAGTGGTTTGTTTCCTCACAGTCGTTAGTATACACTCGAAAAAGTGAAGAAAACCAAAACAGAGAGAACCTGGCTTTCGTCGGCTGTTCGTCGTGGAAAAGAAGAGAAGTTCCTCCTCCAGTCCATTCCCTGGCAACTTTGTTTGGTGGCTGCTGCTACGAGAATTCTTGCTGCTCGGGCTAGCAGTTGAGGCCGCATTGTTGCAAGTTGGGACCTCGAACCTTGGGCAGGAAAGGATCGATCCGGACCCAGAGGAGCGAGAAGATGGAGGCGAGCAGGATGGACCAAACGATGACGATGGTCGGGGTGCGGTTCTGGCGTCCCATGAGACCCTTGAGGAACGGGTATAGATGTACGATGACCCAGAAGGCGAAGAAGATCTTGCCGAAGAGCGGACCCCATGACTGGTAGCCGTTGTTGATTGCGTCCGACAAGCCCGCCACCACGCCAACCATGTTGATCACGATTAGCGTCGTCGGGGGGATGAGAAGAGTCGTCCACTTGAAGGTGTAGAGCTCGGCAAAGTCTTCGTCCTCTGCGGCTTTGGTCGTGACCGTAAAGTTGGTGTCTATGCCCGCCAAAACCTTGAGCAGCCCCTGGAAGACGGCGAACAAGTGGGACGAGACGCCTCCAATAACCCAGAACTGTTCGTTTCGCCACCACTCGTCAATGCCGACCCCACTCCACCGAATCTCCAGGATACCAGTCGCGAAGATGGAGACAAACAGCGAGATGAACCAAAGGCTGGCAAAGTTGCTTATCTGCACGTAAAAGCCAAGCACTTGAGACACATGAGAAGCGAGTGGAAGAGACGAAATCTTACCGTCGGAATGATGAACTTGTTTGTGAGCAAGCAAATCGCCGGTAGAGTGCAATATGCCACCAAAGGTATGGACGTAAGGGGGTAGACTATTGTGTTGATGTATGCTACCCGTTGTAGAAGTTTCAAGCCTCCACCATAGCCGTACCAGATAGGACAATGCCGACTGAGCATAATCTCCACTGACCCGAGAGCCCACCGCAGGACCTGGTGCAGACGGTCGGACAGGTTGATTGGAGCAGATCCTTTAAAAGCTGGTCGAGCTGGCATGCAATAGATCGATTTCCAACCGCGAGCGTGCATTTTGAAGCCTGTTAGAATATCCTCCGTAACAGATCCATATATCCAGCCAATCTGAAAGGCAAAAAGGAAATCAGGCCTGTAGAGCCATTTAAAACACGAGAAACTCACCTCTTTCCCCCAGTCAGTTTTATCTTCGTATCCGCAGCTGATAACATGTATGGCCTCTTTTAAAAGTGAAGCTGGTGTTGCACTTTCAGGAACTCCTCCATTTTCCAGAAACGTTGAGGCGACAAATACTGGAGACTGGCCGAATCTTTTTTCAAAGTTCTTTTGAGACATCAACGATGATTTTTCATGGTTGTCATAACCTGTGACCACATGTTAACAGCGAAGTAGATAAATAAAATCAAATGCATACCTTCCAAGCCTTCTTCTATTCCCTCGAGACTGAATATCGGTATACTTGATTCGCTTCTGTTGGTTTTCTTGTCTGATTGTTTCGTTTTAGAGCCCTTCGATTTTTTGCGGGGACCACAACAGCCTCCTTTACCCTTTGCGTTCTGCTTGGGCGGCGGATCGTATCCATAAAGTGCTTGCCTCCTGAACATGCATCCCGTACCGACGTATACAGGCCCTTGAACTCCATCCAGACCTCTCAAGTTGATCTGCAATCGCATGAATAATCTTAGGAAACAAAAAGAGATGAACATTAACTACTGCTTACGTCGAAAAACACAGTATTGTGATTGGCGTATCGATCGTTTTTGTCAATGCCGTCGAACCTTTGAGGAAACTGAACGTAACAAACTCGTTTTCCTACTGTAGGATCCATCATGAAGCACATTCCTTCCCGCAATGCCTTGCTGTTGTTGATATAATGATCACAGTCAAGGTTCAGAAGGTAGGGAGCGTTTGTGAGGACAGCGGATACACGAACCTACACCAAGCCGGGTCAAAATTAAAAATAAACACAACGGACAGACATACCAAAGAGTTCATAGCACCCGCTTTTTTGTGATGCTGAAACCCGGGTCTCTTTTCACGAGAAACATAGACGAGACGAGGCAATTCATTGCCTTCTGTGTCGTGGCCTCCACTATGCCCCAAGAAAACCTGCCATTTCGATATCAGTTTTAATCCTTTAATTCACAAGCGATACCTGTATCATTCCAGGGTGATCACGAACATTATTTCCTGGCCAAGGCGTTCCGTCTTGCATTGTCCACCCCTCTTCTGGTATCTTCTGTGCTTTGGCCACCAAGGCATTCATCCGCACCTTGAATTCTTCGTATTCTCTCTGGTAGACCATATCGTGAGTTATTCCAAAAAAATATACGCTGGTAGATTACCTTCATAGCTCTCCGCTCTTTCACGAACGAAGGCTGAACTTTGTCCTTGAGGTAGTCAATTTTTTGAGCAAAGTACATCTCTGGTGCACGAGGCTCGATACTGAATTTCTTGCAAAACGGTACCCACTTTCGTGCAAATTCCGAAGTTTCAGATAATGCTTCGAAGGTGAGCATGGCAGCACCATCGTCAGAGACGAAGCAGGAGACTTTGTCCACGGGATAGTCAACGGCGAGTATGGACAAAACAGTGTTCGCTGTAACAATTGGTGGTTCTTTCATTGGATCCACTGTACTGACAAAAATGTCCACGGCACAAAGTTGAGACACCTCGCCTTCTCTATCATATCTGTAAGAAAAGAAAGATGACATCACAAGCATAAAAAAACAGTACCACAGTCTGGTACATAGTCTTACCGCAGCGCAAGCCTATCAAGGTATGTCTCTCGATTGATAGGCAACCACTTGGGAAACTGGTCGAGAATCCATGAGATGGCAAACCAGACCTCGCAAATAATGGAGGTAAGCCATAGGCCATACGCATTCTTTACGGGGTTCAAGATTCGATAACGTAGAAAAAATGCCAGAACCACAAGACGGACAACAATAATCATCCGGTAAGGATTGATCTTACTGGAAGCAATCGGAATTTTTCTCGAGAGAGGCTGCCTGGACTCGTCCATTCTGCATGTAAGTACACGAGCACGTCAAAGAAACGCATCTAGGAAAGAAGCTCTTACATTGGCAGCTCTCCTTCATCTCCTCCTTTGCCATCATTGTAATGATGGTTTCCATCCGTTGTTGTTATGGACATCCTATCTTGCTTCAACTTCCAGCCTTCTAGCCTCTCTTTCCAGGCCACACTTCCATAACCGTAAGCTGAAGGGTCCTTCGTAGGGTCCATGGATCTTACTTGAACTAAAAAGCCATGACTTCAGACCAATCACGTAAAACACAAACATATATCCATACCATCGAGATCTGAGACCGGATGAATTCGTTTGCCCCCGGGCCCAACGCTAGGAACGACCAATGCATGGTGATCCGGAGGAATTTCGGTTGGATCGACGCCCTACACGAGTGATTTAAGTAAAAAGAAATCGACAGTATCAAACACTTTTACCACTTGTCCATTTGTAAGGAGAGGGATTCCAGGCTGAATTGGCATGTCCGCTTCTTCACCATCTCCTCTCCCATACGTCATATGCGCGTGGAGCATAGCCTCGGCAAGATGCTGCTGGTCCATCTTATCATCCGACTCGTGAACGCTGAATTCATTGTCAAGATCATCTACGTCCTCCTCCTCATCATCGCCCTCGACCCGAGCGCTTCCTGGAGAGCAAATGGTCAAGGAAAGGAAAGACGCAGAGAGACAAGGAGAGCTTTACACACCTTTGAGTCGCTTATATCTCGTCTTGCACTGCGGGCAAGACTTGTTTCCATCCTTGCGCTCGTATTCGTAGCAGGGGCGGCAGACAGGGAATCCACATTCGTTGCATGCGACGAATGTCTCGCCATCGACCGTCAATCCCACATCGTCGCCACAGATTTGGCAGGTTTCGCTCTTGCAATGGCTCAGGGGCTTCACCTGGGAACGAAGAAACAATGCGAGTCCATCAAAGATCCACCCAAATCGGAGATAGCGTAAGCATTTCGGAAAGAGAGAAAGATCATTACTCCGTCTCCGCGAATGACAACGAGCTCGTTGCGCTTGTGAGATCCCGCGACTAGCCCAGCGTTGGCCTCCATCGCTTCTTGGACCGCCGCCTAGACCGCGAGGGGGAAATCCATTGCCGCGCCGCTTCTGCGAGAAAGAAAGAAGACGCCGCGGGGCACTGGAATGAGAATTTCGCCCGATAATCAAAGATCCGCCATGGCTGACCTGCCGATCCTCGAGCAATCGCCGGAATTCGCCGAAAAGATTGTTAGATCGATGACGCCGCTGGGCGGGAGCTCGGGCGCCAGGGAAGAACAAACCCTTGCCGCATTCCCTCCTCCTCCGGCTCCTCACCCTCGCATTCACTCAAATGGAAGTCCTACCCCTGGGAAAACTCTCAAAGCCGGGGATATTCTCGCCTAGACACGGTGATGAGAACCGCGCGTCGCGGGGTTTTCTCTGCGCGTCGACGTCTACGTGCTATCAACCGCGTCGGCAAGGCGGGCCCACGCCAGAGGTGTTAAAGCCGCATGGTTCGTGACTAAATCGTGCGCTTTTTGTCCCTTTTAACCGCCGTTATTTACCGTCGGATGGTCCATCCGACGGGCCCGAGCACGGGCTCCGACACTGCCATGGTGAAAACTTTAAATGCGAGGCAGATATCTCATTAAAGACCAAAACCATGTACCATATAGTCTATAGTCTATTGCGAGACAATATACAACGATATGGTTGGTCATATAAATCGATCAAAGTTTATTACTCAGGAAGCTTTGCTTTTTTTTTATGTTGCGAGACGAGCAAGGCTCTTCATTCCGGTGCTGTGATATATATCGTTTGGTGGCCGATTGAACGTCTCACCACACGTCTCATAAAATCGCCCTCTTACACATCCAACCGATTCGTTCTTTCGTTGGTTCCACTTGGAAGCTACGAAATCTCCTGTAAAGTTGTTAGATTCGTGTCTTTGTATGGAAGCAGCTGGGCTGGGTCCACTTACACTTGATCACTGTTGCTGCTTAGAGTGTTTTCAAGGATAATCTTTTCTCTCGAGCGGCATCGTGTTTGATTGATCTGGAGCTTTTCCTGTCCACGACCGACTTGTTAAATGGCCGAGCCTAAGAGAGATACGCTGGAAGTTTAAAGATAATCACGCAACTCTCTGTCGTGGGCCGCTGCCAATTATTCGCTGTTGACATCCTGTTTTGCAGTGGCATTTGGAAAAGCTGGGATGAACGAGTACCTTAAGAGCGTTGTTTAGTGCAAGTCAAACGTCGTGACACTCTTCCGGCTGGCAACACATGTGAAAGTCTTCCTTTGCACGAACTGCTAGTGTGCTTTGGATCCACAAAACACGAACACGTCCTGTGGATGACCCGTTCAATCAACTCTAGAAGAAGAAGCTGCGGAAATCAACCCTGTAGCAACAAAAGCTTCGTCGTCAGGACGCGAGAAAAAAAAAAAAGAAACGCCAAAGAAAGAAAATCCACAAGCAGTGATACCAAACGCACTCACTTGTAGTGGCTGACATAGGATCCAGCAAAATCAACACCACCTTTTCCTCCGTGTTTCGTCGATTCCTGTTCCCGGTCTGCTGCTGGAAACTTGGTCCAGATCTCCGTGCTCCATATGTATGTACTGTGCCAGATTTTCATCCTCCCACTTGCTGGCGTGACTTCATCTCGGAGAAGAGCCTCGATGCTTCGTTGAGCTTGCTTGCTCGCTCGTAAATCCGGATCATTGTAAGGTAGAGCTCGTCCCCGTCAAGGCCTTCGAGTTTTAACGCCGCAAACATGTCCTCGGCCTCCCGAATCTTCCGAGCGTCACCGTACAGTTTGAGCATCTGGAAGTGGACTTCCTTTTCCAGCGTGCACCCCCGCTCGCGCATGTCCAGGTAGAGCTTCTCAGCGTCCTCCAGTTGACGGAGCTGGCCATAAGCTGCTAGCAGCACCACAGTCGTCTCCGAGTCGGGCAAGAAACCGCTCTCTCGCATGTTTTCGAAAACGTCGATTGCGTTCTTGCTCCTCTTGTTCCTCACGAAGAGCTGAATCATGGACTTGTATGTAACCGACTCTTTGATCTCTCCAGCCTCGTGTGATCGCCAGTAAAGCTTCGCTGCCTCCTCCAGTTTTTCTGCCTTGGCTAGGATGCTGATTGCTGTATCCCTTGGAACGATGTCCGGTTGCTTAAGTTCTTCGAGCAAACGCTTCGCATGAGCCACCAAGCCGGCCCTCTCGTACACCACGATCATTGACTGGTATAAAATCTCGTCCATCTCGAATCCCTTCTCCCTCAGCGTCTTGAAGAGGAATGCTGCTCTATCGTATTTTCCAGTCTTCCCGTATATGGATATCAAAGTCGAGTAAGTCACCGCATTTGGCTCTATCCCTCGCTGCTGCATCTTCCGGACGAGCCTCATGGCTTTCTCGTGCTGAAGCGTCAGTCCATGCAGGAAGAGTATCGTGTTGTAGGTGATGACATTCGGCTCCACACCTCCCTTGTTTTGCATGTAATAGAAAACGTTGAAAGCCTCCGACAGCAACTCGGCCTCTTTGTAAACTTTGATCATGGTGTTGTACGTGACGACGTTTTGTTGAATCCCCAGTGTCTTGCTCATGCTCCAGAAAAGCTCTTCCGCGTCTCTGACCATCTCCAGCTTCCCGTACACATCGATCATCATGTTGCAAGTCGTGACATCAAGTTGAATCCCCTTCGTCTTCATCTCGAGAAAAACTTGTTTGGCTTCCAGATATTTCTGGGACTCCGCGTAAGCGTTGATGAGAATAGTGTAGCTCACAGTATCCGGCATAAGCCCCGCCTCCTTCATCTCCGCTAGAAGACCCTGCGCTTCCTTGTAGAATTTTGCCTTCCCGTAGAGATTTATCATGGAGTTGTAGATCACCTTGTCAGGAGCGATCCCGGAAGCCTTGAGTTTCGAGAAGAGTGATGTTGCTTTGGAGTAGTCCTTGACTTTACCAGCGAGCTCGATCAGTGTGCTGAAGATAACAAGGTCCGGCTTGATTCCTCCTGCTTCCATCTCTTGCAGCCATCCCATTGCATCTTCCAGCCGGTTCGCTCGTCCATACCCGCTGATAAGCGTCGAGAAAGTGAACTTATCCGGCACCAAGTCTTTCTCGACCATCTCAAGCACAAGGCCCTCGGCGAGCTCCCACTGTCTCGCTCGAAGAACGTTCTTGAGAACAACGTTGTAAGCAAAGATGGATGGAGCGTAGCCACCTTTCTCGATCATCCAGTCGTGTAGAGCCAGTGATCGCTGCCAGTCGTCTTGCATGTTTAGAATCGTCACCATGAGCTTCGGAGAGATCTTTCCTTTCCATGGCAGCATCGCGGCTTCAAGCTCCTCTATAGTAGCCGTGCCTCGAAGAGCTTTCATCACATCGTCAATGTTGATGAGACGATCTCCTTGAGGCAACTGGGAAGAACTGGAGCTCTGCGAAGATTTCGACCACTTCCATATGATGGACTGTGCTTGGTTCCATTTATCACTCGGAGAACTTGAGCGATTGCCTCTGCCAGACCATCGACTAGAAGGAGCACCCGACGGAGCATGGATTGACAAAGAAGAATTCGTTCCTTGCGCCTTTTCTAGCCTCGAAGAAAGAATAGCTCGAAAAGAATCGCCACTAACTTCTCTAGTGCTTTCCTCCAGCCTCTTAAGTTCCTCAAGCTCTGAGCTCGACAGCAGAAAACTATCTTCTCTCCCACCGCCGCCACTGTGCCTTAAATCAAATCCATCATCCACCCTATCGAAGCCCTCGGCATCGAAATCGGAGTCTACGTTCTCTAGCTTACCTCCGCCGATTGGCGCGGATGAGCAAGGGCAGAGCACCGGAGGCGCAAGCAGCGCGATGCTGGTGGACAGCCGATCACATTTCCAGCGCCGCTCGCCGCCGCGATTTCCACGAGACCTAGGAAGCCCAAGGAAAGCAATGGAGTCACAGCAAGACGCCATTCCCCATCGTAATGGATAAACCCTAAACCCCACGATAAGTTTACCTTAACCATTTCACGAAAATGCCTCTCGTTGGGTGACAGACAAAGAACATTCTGAAACACACAAATCTCACATTTGTAGCCCTTGTGTCCATGGCTTCCAAAAGCTTGAATCAGTGCCCTCTCAAACGGATGAGCAAGTACTCTGGTGAAAGTCTCTTGATCATAGCAAGTCTAGAGCGCAAAGCCAGCATCAATAAACCTTCGAACCATGCTGTTATTGCTCCTTTTCCCAATAAGCTTGTGGAAAACATGTCTAGGTGTTTGTTCTAAGGTAAACCCATTGCCCATAGTGAGGACACGGAATGCTTATGACGCTCTCTTGCTTCCCTCCGTACTCGAAGCCGCTCGTTCACACGATCTAGAGCACTGCTTCGCCAAGGAATTCTTCATCGAAGCATCCTTTATTCTTCTTTTTCACTTCCTTACATACGATGATCGACTGTTTTTTCCCTTGTGGACTTCCCCTCCCCAATGGTCGTGACCTTAATATTGATGTGGTGGCAAATGGAATATTCCCTCAGTTCTTATTGAGCTCCGTCCTGGAGCACACAGCTCCACAGCAGCTTCATCTCGCTCATGGGACTTGCACAGGCGAGCCCCATTAACACGAGTTGGTAACAAGTTCCTGCTAAGATCTTCAAGCTGGACCGAGCCATTGGTAAAAACTTCAACGATGTGGCCAAGTCAGCGAATACGGAGTTTCCCAGGCTTTTTCCAGTGCTTGCTATCATATAGTAGAACCTGATCACCAGCAGAAAAATTCTTAGCACGCAAATGACGATCGTACCAGACTTTGTGGCACTTCTGAAGTGCTTCGCGAGCTTGGAAGGCGAGAAGTTGACACTCGTCGAGTTGGAGAAGTGTCCAGTCGAGCTTGAAGAGTGTTGTCCCAGTCCAAGTTGTGCTTGACAGCCATACGGAGAGATGGAATCTCAAGCTCGAGTGGTAGGATGCCTTCTTGTCCATAAACAAGCTGGAACAGTGAAGCTTTGGTGGTGACCTTGTAAGCAACGCGGTAGAGAGCATCCAACAAGCGTTGATCCCAATCAGTGCGAGAAGCACTGGCAAGCTTTGTGATAATGTCGCACAGTATCTTATTTGTGCGCTGTCCATTAGCACGAGGGTGATAGGGAGTGGACTTACAATGAGCGCTGCCATACTTCTCCACCAAGGTCGCAATCACTTGATTGATAAAGTGAGTACCTCTATAGCTTACCAGCTCCAAAGGGCAGCCAAATCTCGTGATGATGTTCTTCTAAAGGAAAGTCGCAACCTTGGCAGCAATGTCTTCCTGGCAATGCACCAGTAAAAACACCCCAGGTGTTTGCTCTAAGGTAAACCCGTTACCCACAGTGAGGACACAGAATGCTCATGGTGGCTTGATGACACTCTCTTGCTTCCCTCTGTATTCAAAGCCGCTCGTTCACACGATCTAGAGCACTGCTTCACCAAGGAACTTTTAGTCGAGGCATCCTTTATTCTTCTTCTTCACTTCCTTACAGACGATGATCGACTGTTTTTCAAGCACTTGGAATGGGACCCTAATACTGACGTGGCGGCAAATGGAATATTCCCTCAGTTCTAACACTAAAACCCGAAGTTATTATTAGTACTCCAATTTGGGCAGCTTTTGAGCACTCAAGCCAATCCAAAGCACAGATCCAGCGTACGCAATCTCAGGCACCACTCTTACAGCTTCCAGAAGCTCCAGCTCGTCCGCCTTCCTCTTCTCTGCTGTCGCTGTCCCCTACCCCTGCTAAATGCCCGGAAGCCCCATCCATTGATAAACCTTTGGCATATGCTCCCATGGACACATGCACTTTGCAAGGAGTGCTTTCCGCAACATCAAGACTATCTCCTTACACTGTTCTAGTTCATGAACAAGAAACTCAAATCAAAAACTGAGAATATCGAAAACAAAATAGTAGACGAAGACTTTGTTGCTCGGGGACCAACGCACAATCAAAATTATGGGACCTCATGCTTTGCACCTGCGGAAAGGGGTGGAATTCCAGCTTATCCGAATGAGTGGAAGTGTCGAAGAGAATGCAAGTAGTTTAGTCCAACAGTCATACCCAAAGAAGTGCTAGCATGATATTCTCTCCAAATGAACAGGAAGGTCAAAATTATAGAGACACTAAATGCTCAAACAAATGAGACAGACCACTAAATGCTCAAACGAACCATTCTTGACGAAGTACTACCTCTCTCTACTGCCAAGAAGTGAACCCATTGCACTTAACCACCATACTCAACACTACACAGTGCACTTGAGGCTTCCTTTGCCTACACAGAGTCTCGGATACAAGATATCAACTGGGCCCAAGAAACACTGAATCCTGGCCATAAAAGCAGCAATGGTCAAGACTACGCTGCTCAATTCACTTACACATATGCCAGATATGTTTCCAGTTTCATCTGCCGGACATGAATCTACACAAATACTGCTTCTAAATAACCAGTTCGGATGCCCTACGTGTCCTTTATAAACAGCCTGCAATGTAATGTAAATCAAGTACTAGCTAGACAATAAGATTGCAAGCCCCACCAAAAATGCACGCACCAGCTCAGTTTTTTTTTTCTAAGAAATAGAAAACTGCGTTACCCAGTCATCGCAGGAGACGAAGAAGTGATCGGAGCCACGGGTCAGGTTCCAAAGCGGGTTCTTGCTGGCGATGAGATTGACGTAGTCCTTGATGAAAGTGATGAGTGGAAGCATGCTGTGCGAGCCTGGAGCAACGCTATATGGAATGTGGGCCTCTTCGGATCGTGCCGTTTTGGTTCATCTCGTGAATGAACCGCCCCTCGGAGGAGTAAATCCCCGTCAAAGGTCCCTTGTGGACGAGCCGAGGATCCCCTTCCTCGTATACGTACACTTTGTTACAAGGAAACTCGTAGGACCATTAGAGAATAAAACAATGGCACGGGCGAGAGCGAACGGGACAGAACAGCTGAACAAACTCTACGTACAGGCACGAAAAATAGGCACGAAAAGAAGAAAGAATGAACATACTTCTGGAATGCGAGGTCGATCAATCGAATCCATCCTCCACCGTATATCGAAGCCCCCGGCCGAAATCGGAGTCTAAATTCTCTAGCCTTGCCGATGGATGGGCGCAAGCAGCGCGATGCTGGTGGACAGCCCACCATATTTCCACCATTTCCTAGGAAGCCCAACCAACATTCATAAACCCCAGGATCAACTAGAAAATAAACATCTTAAAAAATATATTAACATTATTGAACGAATTTACGGGAAATAATAGTCCAGCAAATAACTAGCTTCGGTAGTCATACCATATTCATCGAGTTTTCCAGCCATTTCGCGACATGTATCTGCATCAGGATTCATCAAGTTGCGAAATGCCACATAGCAGAGCCACACCGAATCTGCGTGAAAGCTTGTTCGTAGCATCTCCTTCAGGAGTAGAGGGAATGGCTGGCAACTGTTTGTGGTTGCCAACTTAAAAAGTAGTCTAGCATTCTCCTGGTTAATCGCCCAGTTAGCAGAAGAGTATGAAGGTGTTCGAAAACAGCCTGCTAGTTCTTTATCATCCAATTTGAGAAGGTCTCTCTTTATGGCATCTGCTACAAACGTATCTCCCAGGTCATTTTTCACCTGTCCAAGCATGTGAATAAGCTTTGAAGTTGGATTCACCGTCACTTTTGCCTCTACAGCCTTTTTCAAAATAGATACAAAGATATGGGGCGAGCTTATACTATTCAGCCCAATCTGATAAGCTTGTGCTGGAGAGGCAGAAATCTCAAGCAGTAAAGCGAGACCCCTGTTCACATCACTTTCAGGTATTCCTTTGAAGAACGATTCAATACTCAGCTTGACACCCTTGGCTTTTGCCTCTAAACCAACAAAATGTTTAAGCTCCATATTCCCCTTGTCAAACGTTTTTTGGTACACATCTGGTTCTGCAGCCTCATTTGGATGTTCCTTAACCATTTCACAAAAGAGCCTCTCGTTAGGTGAGAAAAGAATAGCATTTTCAAACACACAAATCTCGCGTTTGTAGCCCAAACCCT
Organism: Selaginella moellendorffii; assembly: GCF_000143415.4. Lineage (NCBI taxonomy): Eukaryota > Viridiplantae > Streptophyta > Lycopodiopsida > Selaginellales > Selaginellaceae > Selaginella > Selaginella moellendorffii. The sequence continues at coordinate 3,018,841 of NW_003314261.1, read as the reverse complement.
TCATTGTGTCGATGGCATCCAAAAGCTTGCCGTTGAGAGGGGGCCTCCTCTCAAAAGGATATGCAAGTACTCTTGTGAAAGTCTCCTGATCACACGCCTGGTCAAGTGAGTTCAGAGCATCGTTTGCAAACTCGGCATCAAGAAACCTTCGGACCACAGTGTTACTGCGCCTTTTCCCAATGAGCATGTGGAAAACTGATACCTTTAACAGTGGTGCTTTGTCAATAATCAAATCAATCAGCTCATCTGCAAAGAGTTCTGGACATTCCTGGTGAAGGTGGCCAAGCCCAACGCAGAGATGATCCAACTCCACGTTTTCGACCACCACCCACAAGACTTGCTCACCACGCATCTTGCCAAACCCTAAGTTTACAAATATAGATTATATGTGTTAGATTATATCTTAACTTGCTCATGGTAGGTATATACCATGAAATGAATTTTATTCGTGAAAGAAGTATTCACACAAGGTAGATTCTCTTCCAAAACCATTGTTCTATCACATCTCAAACCATGGACGTCTCATGACCGATAATCGCATCCATCTGCTGCAGCCTCCTCGTCCAAACCGAGTGCAAGATCATATGAAACATATCAAACCTCTCCGCGCTGTCGTGCCACAAGAAATGCTTCCTCACCTTCTTGAGCCGGCTCTGCATCTTTCGGTACCGATCCTCGGACACCGCCAGCAGCAGTTCCTTGAGCCGGGGAACGTCCTTCTCGCTCACCGTGAGCGAGAAGGATCCCCAGTTGAGAACGTCGCTGAATGGCAGCACGAAGTTGTCGGCGATCAGCACCGGCACGCAGTCGTAGTATATCGACTCCACGATCCTGGGGCTGTTCACCTCGAATCCCATGGCGCAGATGCAAAACTTGCTGCTCTTCATGTGCTGGACGTAGCTCGTCCGCCGCGCCACCTCGGGTGGGAGCACCTCGTAGATTCTCATGTCGGGGTCTCCTCGGTCCTTCCAGTGCTTGATCAGTGCCGGCCGGACTCTCCCGTGCATCTGACCCGCGAAGAAGGCCAGGATGGGCCGTTTGCTCGGCCCCGGGCCGCCGAGCTTGGTCGGAAGCTTTACCGCATGGAGATACGTCTCGGGCAGCGACGCGTCCTTGTCCGGCACGAACTCCTCCGTGAGGTCCGAGTTGCACACCACTTTGACGGAGTTTTTGCGGAGCTCCGGGTGGTCTCGGGCTGTTGCGGGGCCCTGAAAGGAGCACAGGTCAGAAATAGTACTAAGACTTCAATCAGACAAGTGTTCGGCACAATCAAAAAGCACAGAAATTATGTGACACTTCCACTCATTCGGGTAAGCTGGAATTCCACCACACTTTCCGCGGGTACAAAGCATGAGATTTTCATGTAGCACAGGAAAGTTCCCGTGGAAAGGAGAACAAACCGTGTTGGGTACAAACTTTAGCCCAAGAACAAAAAAGAGAATGCAAGTAGTTTAATCCGACAATCATACCCAAAGAAGTGCTAGCATGATATTCTCCACATGAACAGGAATAAAAAAAATCATGGAGGAGAGACTTTATGCTTAAACAAATGAAAGACAGACAGACCACTAAATGCAAAAACGAACCATTCTCATTAAGTGCTAGCTAGACGATAAGACTGCAAGCCCCACCAAAGATGCACCATCTCAGTTTTTTTCCTAAGAAATAGAAAACTGCGTACCCAGTCATGGCAGGAGGTGAAGAAGTGATCGGAGCCACGGGTCAGGTTCCAAAACGGGTGCTTGCTGGCGATGAGATTGACGTAGTCCTTGATGAAAGTGGCGAGCGGCAGCATGGTGTGCGAGCCTGGAACGTAGAGGTCGAGAACCATGTGAGCAACGCTATACGGAAGAAAAAACATGTGGGCCTCTTGCGGATCGTGCGTGACAAAGCGGCTGTTTTGGTTCATCTCGTGAATGAATCGCCCCTCGGAGGAGTAAATCCCCGTCAAAGGTCCCTTGTGGACGAGCCGAGGCTCCCCTTCCTTGTATACGTACACTTTGAACAATCTCTCCATGAGTTCGTAGCTCCTGCGATTGAAACAGACGAACCAAGTCAGTCGCTGCCACGAATTCGCAAAGAAGTAAGGAAAACTCATTAAGCAAGAGCTTAAACAACGAAGAAGTTACACTGGAAACTCGTACGAGAATTAAGAGAATAAAACAATGGCACGAGCGAGCGAACGGGACAGGGCAAGCATAACAGCTCAACAAACTCTACGTACTGGAAGAGAAAAAAACTCCAGGAAAACCAAAAACCACAAAGAAAGCATTCCAGGCAACTTGCGGAGACAATGTATCATCCATGCAAACTGTGGTGGAACGAACTGGCCAACTTACACACTAACTCAAACTCTGGTTCTTCCAGTGACTGTCACAGTGTCACTCTCGAAAACAGGCACGAAAAAATTTGCACGAAGACCAAGAAAGAATGAACGTACTTGTGGAACTTGTAGGCATTGAGGTAGATGGATCGGGTGGCTTGTGGATCCAGCTGCGTGTTCCGTGGCCCTGCGACCTTGATCTCTTGCTTCGCACGACGAAGATCCTGTTCCAGAATCACACGCCATTGCGGTATCTACATGACAGAAACCAAAGAGTTAAATTCGGGAGTGAGAAGCGAACCACGAGACGCAATGCGATTCGACCCCAAGAGATCCAATTCGAGATCCAGCCAGAGATTAGTAATTACTCGAACCTCGACAAAATCGAAAACTTCGAAAGAAAAAAATCCAACGAGTTTGGAGCATGAATCCATGCAGCGGAAGAACGCACACGAAGGAAGGAAAAAAAAAAGAGGAAATCCACCGACCTCGCGTTTCCTGACGACTTTGCGATCCAAATTGGCAAGAGCAGAAGCATTGAAATCCGATCTTTCCTGTGTCAAATTCTTCTTCGGAAGAGAAATTTCTTGCGTCGGCGAGGGAGCAATCGATGGAGGAAGAAGAGGAAGCTCGTCGCCGCCTCCTTGTCCTAGTTCTTGCGAAGGAACCGGCGGTGGGCTGCCAGGAAGTAATTGTGGCGGTGGAATCGAGCTGGAAGTGGCCTGGGACACGAGCTCGATGGCGGGCTTGGATCGCGTGGAATCGTTGCCGGAAATGGCCGACGCGGCCTCGTGCCTCGTTCTTCCGGGGCTGTGAAAAGAAAACCAAGAAGAAGAGGAGGAGGAATCGCTTGGCTCCTGGAAGCTCTGGTAGACGAAGACAATGCAGGCGAGGAGCGCGATCGCCGCCAGCGATGCCCTCCGGAGCTGGATCTTTTGCCGCTGCTTGTCCCAAAAATCCATAATCTGGTGCTACCTCGCGGCGAGGCGGCCAAGAAACCGGATTTCTTGGATCGATTGAGCGATCGGCGAGCTGCGCATGGCGATCGCGAGAGGCGAAAGAGGAGGAAGGCGAAGAAGAAGCGTCGGCAAAAAAATGGAGCCCTAATTCCCTCTCCTCTGCTTCGAATCCATCACATTGATTTAAAAGATGCTCGTTTTTCTTTGGTATGATCGCCGGACGTGGTTTTACTCCAGTCATGATGAACAGGGGCATAGCTCGCCATAGCCAGGCCTATTCCCCCGCAACGTGGCGGGATATTCCACCGCGCTTGGTGACAAGTTATAATCTGGAAACTGCTTCGTGGCGGTTTTCTGAGATTTTCCTCGCGCATTGTCTCGATTGTTCTTCCCGCTCTTCCGGAATTTGGGAGAGAGCCGTGAAACGAACAAATATGTCAAAGTCTCAAAGAGATGCTTGACACGCTCGCTGCCAATCGCAAAAATCTACGTGTGCTTGGATTTAATCAAGGCGACACGCCCGTGCTTGTCTCAAAAGAGCCAAAAGACTTATATTTTTCTGCCCATCAGCCTCAACATTGACAGACGTCGAAAGCCATACATTCAATCGAGATAAAATCTTATCATGAATTACATTATACGCTAGAAACCAACCCCAAGAACCCTTACCATCCTTATGTTCGTTCCACCAGCCCGCGGGTATCTTTGACTTTGGCAACTCGGCAGCGAAAATCACGATCCATCTCGTTGACTTTGCGGACCCCCGCTCCAATTAGTCGCATAACTTCGCCCCCAAATCACTCGTTAATCTGTGCGTCGTCCAGAGATGGCTGACAAGCATGTTGCACATTTCACAAGTTTGCTGATCATGACTTTGGTACTCGCAATCTCATCGCTTGATCTTCCTCCCATATCAGTAAGTTTTCTATATCACTTACTCATATGATTTTTAACAACCAAAACTTTCAAGCTTCTCGACTGCTGCTGCGGGCTTCCAAAGAACTTTGTGTTCTACAGCCACATTATCAGGAGCCCAGCCAACTCGAGCCAGATCCAGAGCGAGCGGGCGATCCTGGGAAGCACAAGCTTGAATCCCAACTTTACCGCCGGATATGGAGCTGTGTTTAACAATCGCCTCACTCTCACTCCATCTTACGAGTCCCAAGAGATTGGGAGGGTCAAAGGGACGTTCTTCGTGCCGGTGGCTGGGAGCTTGGTCACTTACAACAGCGCGGTTGTCTTCTCCACACCGTTTTACAATGGTTCTTACGTTTCCGCGGATGGTCTGTTCGATTTCTCGCTGATTGCCAATGATCTCCCAGTTTTTGGGGGAACTGGGGACTTGTACTTCTCAAAGGGTCGCCAGGTTGCCACCCAGGTTCTTGCGTACGCCGGTGGAGCAAACATGGTGCTCAAGCACGAACTCTTCCTCAAGGTTAGCAAACTCGATTCCTGCTCCCTTGGCCTCCACCTCTAAATCCCATCACAATCTTAAGTTTAATGACCGAAAGTCTTTCACGCAAAGCATGGAATCCAATCTTAAAGCCTGATCTGTAGTGGCTGCCTTGATACCAGCATACATAATATACCATACGTAGACACATTGAAATAATATAATAAAAGTAATTAAATAAAGAGATAATGAGTTCCTTTAAGGCTTAGGGTTTAGGAGTTTTGACAGTATTCTAGAATATACGTTTTAGAATATACCTGAATATGTTCAAAATCTTTGAGGCACAGGTTTAGGGTTTGGGCGATGGCGAACAGGTCGATCGCCAGGATGGGGCTCGACGAGGCCGTGGTTCGTCTCTTCGCAGCTCGCAAGATCCACAATGCCAAGGTAATATCCTGATTGCGAGCGTTCTTGGGCCGAAGATCGCCTGCATTGTGGGCAGGATGCGCTGGGATTGACAGAAATGGAGCTCATGGAACTCCTCGACATGCCGATGGATTCTTTCGAGGCCGCGCTCGCGCGCATCAACAAGAGCGTTTGTCCGCCATTCAAGACGGTGTGATTGCGCTTCTTCGACTTTTTTTTTCTCGCCTTGTTTGATTTGTTTTTCTTTCGCCGTTAGGTGCTCTCTATCGTGCAAATGCGATCTAAGAACGAGGTTGCTATGGGTCACCTCTCGACTACTTTGAAGCTCCTCGACGACGCCCTGTGTGGTGGGATTCCATCCGGTGTTATCACTGAGCTTGTTGGACCCCCAGGCATTGGAAAGACACAGGTCCTTTATAAATTGTTTTTCCTGGAATGACAATGGTTCGTTTCTTTCCATTTTTTTTTTCTTTGCCAGCTCTGTCTCACTCTATCGATCCAGACGGTCATTCCGACGAGCTTTGGTGGCCTTGGGGGCAGTGTTGTTTACATTGATACTGAGCGAAAGTTTTCCACCACAAGGTAATCTGAAGGAAATTATACAATGTATGTAGGTTGAAGTGCTCGATGCGTGTGAAGGGTGATGCAAATAGGCTCCCACAAATATCCCGGGATTTTCTGTAACGAGGCCAGTGTCCGAGAAGTAAGCTTTCATTTTCTAATCGCTCAAATGACTCATTGTCTTTTTTCAACGTAGATTGCGCAGCGCATGATGATATTGACGCCTACTTCTGCTCCGGAGCTCGTAGAAAGGTGCAAGGTACCATCAAGACGGATATCTATTTTCTTTAACATGCGTCTTCTCGAGCTTTCAGCCTACAGAAACTGCAATCTATAATACCTGAAGGTAATGTCAAGCTCTTGGTGATCGATAGCATTGCAACTTTACTAGAAGGGTAGGCTTCACCTTGAAATGAGCATATGACCTGAGGCACCCCTTGCAGAGACAAGGAGGACGAGATTTTCGAAAGGCAGGAGTTGCTTGGAAAGCAAGCATCGTTGTTAAAGTAAGTCTCAAGTAAAATCAAACTGATAGATCGTGCATATTTCCAGGTACCTCGCCGAATCATGTAGACTTCCAGTCGTCGTGACAAATCACGTGAGGGCCTCGGGCACATACGAAGGTGTGGATTCTATCTCCTAACTATTGTGTGTTTACGATGTATTGTTGTAGGATATGGTGATGGTGAGTCAGAGCTTTGGGTCGCTCTGGGTACAGCTTGGGCGCATGCTGTTAATATCAGACTTGTTCTAGAAGTTCGTGAAGGTGAGATTTCTGTTGCTTTCTTAATTTGTTTTTCAACCATTTGCAGGTCGTCGGTGTATCCGTATAGCGAAGTGTCCTGTGTCTCCTGCCATTGCTATGCCGTTTCTGGTGACGAGCTACGGCATAGAAATCGATGGAAATGAGTTTTGGCAAGTAAACGAGCAAGATCTCATGGCTGTCTACAGAAACTGTAAGTGGAACTGTATGTTTTGACTTTCTAGCTTATTTGTCCTGTAATCAGATGACGGTGATGATGACGAGGAGATAATTCGTTTCAACTGGTGGAAGCTTCTCGATCTAAGTCTTTTGCCCCTGACTAATTGAATGGCGTGTTCTCTCTGTGCAGATGACTAGTTTGCCTCCCAGGTGATGCGGCTTATACTGTGAATATTCGAACTGGGGATGTAGCTCAGTTGGTAGAGCGATCACTTCGCATGCGATAGGTAAGGGGATCAATGCCCCTCATCTCCATTTTCTGCTTTTTCCCCGTGCTTCTATCACTTCTGCGGCAACTTATTACTCTGGTCGCTTTTTCTAGTGGATCATATGATGCCTCTCGGACATGACACTCAAGGCTTTATATATGAACCAAAGGGTGAGAATTTTCAAGCAGCCATTTTCACTTGCGGCGATGGCAACCTTTCTCGTGCAGGTCCTGGTCGTCGTTGTGAATAGCGTTTTGAGCTATGCTCAGCGGTCGAGCATTTATCCATCCGCTTCACTTCACTCCTCTGGGAGTAATTTTGTCGCAACACTGACTTTCAAGGTTGGCAGGAGCAACCAGTTCCAGTCTAGAGACTTTACTCTGGACACAAGTGCTCAGCTTCCTGTATCCAACTGCGCGTCGACCAGCGAAACCTTCAACATCTCATTTACTGGCCTTTCAGGCGGCTCGATTCCTACAAGCCTGGAGCTTCCTGTCCGAATCTCATGCAGAAGCCAGAAGAACGCACCCAGCATTTTGGCACTGGGTTCCAGTACGTCCAGCTTTCCCTTCCAGGCTACTAGCGCCGCAAAGCTTCCTCTCACGTTTGCCTATTGCCTGGGAGCAATGCAAGACGGTGGTCGAGGCCAGCTTTCGTTCGGAAGACGGAGCTACTTCCTGTTTAACAACTCGGACGTTCTACAGTCCCGACCTGTTTCCTTCATCCGGACTCCGCTTTTCGTCAACAACAATCCTCGTTCCGGCTCGACAACGTATTTGCTCCGGTTGCAAAGAGTCCAGTTTGGCTCCGTGCCCGTCAAGGCACAGGAGTTTATCCAGATTGGAACTACGGCTCGGTTCACAAGCCTTCCAAATGCAGCATACGATCTCGTCCGGCAGCAAGTTGTCCGAGAAGCAGCGCGAAAGAAGATCAGGAGGGAACCGGCGACTTTCAAGCCGCTGTCACTTTGCTACCGCATGAGCCCAACGCAGCTCGGCTCGTTCCCCAGCGTTGTCATGGACTTTGGAAAGAACGCCTTGTGGACGATCACGCCGGGAAACTACATGATTCCAACAGGCAAGAACACCGGCGTGGTGTGCTTCGGCTTTCTCAAGACTGGGGCCGCTCAGGCGGTCATAGGAACGCTCCAGCAAGAGAACTACTACGTCGAGTACAATGAGAAGCGAAAAATGTTTGGATTCACCGAGCCTCTCATCGTCAAGCATGGGCTCGGGTGTGCACAAACTTCCGGAAGCTAAACGAGCTCTCCGGACAATAGTAAGGTCCACACTTCTCTCTTTTTCTCTATGCTAATATGTGAGATAAACTTTGAACAGGAGCACTGCGTTGAGCCCCTTTAGAGCCTGCGTCTCGATGGTAGCGTAGCCTCGCACCGATCTAAAATCTCCGGTTCCTCCCGTCACAGCGAACTCTCTCACGGTCAGTGCAAGCATGTCGAGGCCGTGGAAGCTGATGGTCCCTTTATACTCTGGAGTGTCCAGGACAGCGGCGAAGCTGAAGAGCAAGTTAATGGCGGTGAGCGAGCACACCATATAAGTTCCCTGGCCCCGTCCCAAAACTTTGGAGCTGGAAGAGGGTCCTTGCGTGATGAGATCGTCTATTATCATCACCAGGCCAAACGAATCGTTCCTGGAAGGGGGCTTGGCCACCATGACGGCGGTGGGATGCTTGGCCGTGACAATGTCGTGCATGTAGAACTGGAGGAAGGTTACCTTACCTTGCTTCTTCGTGGTGGATCCATTGGCAGTGGCAACCAGAAAGAAGAGGACGCAAAGCGATGGAAGAAGCGAGAGATATCTCATTGGAAGAGGGGCTACAAATGTATGGGCTGTGTGAGAAAGAAGAGAGGGTTTATAATGTTTGGAAAAACCATTATGGTCGTTGTTGCAAAAGTGCTGGCCACAATGACATGGACCCTTGAACTAAAAGCTAAGATTCCTCTAGAAATCGAAGAATATCTTAAATTCGTCGTTTACAAATAAAAGGTGGTACCTTTAATTCAGTACGATGGTAAGCACATGGTTATGTTAACAAAGGTCGTTAGGTAGACTGTTGCTCAATCGAGCAATAGTTGGCGTCGTCGATACCCAGCCACAACCATAGACAATGGACAAGTATCCATATATCGATCAAGACACAAGGAATTAAAGTTAAGGTTTGCAAGAGACACGGTCAAATACAACGCTGCCTTGGTTTGGACACACAACCGCTGGTCAAATAAACGCAGCCCCAGAATGTGCGGCAGGGAGATGTTTATTCTCTGACACGTGGCAGCACCGCGTTTTGGGTTTTTCACGAGCGCGGATTCACTCGTGGTTAAAAGTGATAGGTAAGAGAAGATTCATATAACTTACATGCCGTGTTAGGACTCTCTCTCTCTCTCTCTCTCTCTTTCTCTTCGCTCTCTTCTTCTCCCTTCTTGCTCGATCATCGATTCTTAGTTTCTTGGTCCCCATTGCGCGTGGGATCATTGACGACGACTCGGCGCGGCGGCGGTCGGTAGCGGAGGCGTAATATCGCCGATCCATGGCGCCGCAGTGGAGCAGAGGTCATCTCCCGGGCGGCATGATGTCGCGGGATGTTGCGGAGATCGTTCTCAGCCCCAGGCTGAGCGGCGAGAGCAAGACGCCCGTCTACCGGCGGTCGATCTCCACCAAGCGGATGCAGGTTGATCCCTTCCACGCTTTGGCCACGAGCATTTTCCAGAGCGATGCCAAGGATTCCAGCTGCGCGGCCGCCAGAGCGTGGAGGAAATCCTTGCTGGGACTCATCGGCCTGCTCTTGATCGTTCTTGCCCTAGCCAAGATTTTGTCTGTGGAGTGGCTGGGGGGAGATTTCGATCAGCTCTTGTTAACGAAGGTATGGGCTCCGAGACTGAAGGACGAGGATCACACTGTTTCTTCTCTTTGTTTCAGCCAGCCGAGTCCTACCAGCGAGCGATGATCGAAAGCACAATCACGAAAGTGTCTCATGTCGAGAGGAAGGTAACGTGAATTCTTTCATGCATTAGGCTAGATCATCTGAGAGAATGAATGGCAGCTCTACAACTCCTTGTGGGCGAATCCAGACTCCTCAAAGTACGAGCAATGCATAGCACGATCCAAGAAATCTCGAAGTAAGTTTTCTCACTCTTGTGGAAATGCTAAGAATTTTCTGGCAGAGGCTGGAGCAGCTACAAATGGTTATCTTCGGGTAAACGCGAATGGTGGCCTCAATCAGATGAGAACCGGGGTATGCGATTGTCTGTTTCTTTTCTATTCATTTTGGAATAATACGCATATGTCGTTCTCAGATATGCGACATGGTTGCTGTAGCCAGGATCATGAATGCCACTTTAGTCATGCCTACACTTGATCACAGCTCCTTCTGGGAGGATCCAAGGTACTTTTAAATCTGGAGTTGAATGCTTATGCCAGTTTCATAGTGCAGTGAATTCGCGGACATTTTTGACATCGATCACTTCATAGAGACCTTGAAAGACGATGTACAAATTGTGAAAGCTCTTCCTTCCCATTTGGAGAGCGCCGAGCCAGTCAAGAAAGCTCCCGTATCATGGTCGAAGGTATAGCTTGCTACGCTGTCTCGTTTGGATAGTATTGACGTGCGATTTACCAGGCATCTTACTACAAAGAGGAGATTCTTCCCTTGCTCAAGAAGCACAAGGTTGTCTACTTCACCCATGCGGATTCACGTCTAGCGAACAATGATATTCCTAACAGTGTACAACAACTTCGCTGCCGAGCAAATTATCGAGCTCTGAAGTACGCCAAGCCAATTCAAAGGTTGGGACAAGTTCTTGTTGAGCGGATGCGAGATAAAGGGCCGTATATAGCTCTCCACTTGAGGTAAAATGTGATATGTCCTACCTATCAACTGCAGTTTCTGAGGCTTCACCTGAATGTAGATACGAAAAGGACATGTTGGCATTCACGGGTTGTTCGCACGGGCTAACAGCCGATGAAGCGAACGTGTTACGTGATATGCGTTACAGCACTAAGCACTGGAAAGAAAAGGAGATTGCTGCGGAAGAAAAACGGATGGAAGGAGGTTGCCCTCTGACACCTCACGAAGCTGCTCTTCTACTGAAAGGCTTGGGATATCCGGCATCCACCAACATTTACATTGCGGCAGGCGAAAGTTTCGGAAACAACAGTATGAAAGCTTTCCAAAGCGTGTATCCAAACGTTTACACCCATTCAACTCTTGCAACGGAGCAGGAGTTGGCGGAGTTCAAGGGCTTTCAAAACAGAATCGCAGGCCTGGACTATATCATGGCATTGGAGAGCGATACCTTCGTTTATACATACGACGGAAACATGGCCAAGGCTGTTCAGGGGCACAGGAGGTTTGAGGGACACAGGAAAACGATCAGTCCGGACCGGTACGTCCTGGTTGTTTGGTTCTCTAATGCATTATCTTACAGTTGGTTTTTGTTGCAGACAAAGTGTAGTAACTCTCGTGGATGATTACGAAACAGGAAATCTCTCGTGGGACAATTTCGCAGCAGAAATCAGAAGAGTGCATCACAAGAAAATAGGTGCTCCATCGTACAGGGAATCCGGTGAATCTCCGAAGTGGGAAGAAAACTTCTACGCAAATCCGAATCCAGGCTGCATTTGTCAGTCAAAGAAAACGAGCAGCAGAAGGCTACTTACAAGACAGCAAAAACAATTATGAGAACGCGTGTACAGCGAAGGCTTTTGGTTAGTACCGGGGATCATTTTGTACAGTCCGGAAATAATGCCGCTTAAGTCGAGGCTCTTCGACGACGACTTTCAGCTGCGAAGATGTTAGCCAGAGAGATATATGGTGCCGAGTTCTCAGGGTCCAGCTCAACGACGCGCTCGGCTATATTTGATCCGGCAGACGCACCACCGTAAGCTGACCACACTCCCAGCAAGGCTCCCAAAGTTGTGCCATCGGGAAGGTATGGCATCCCTTGGAGTAGCTCCTGCGCATGCTTCAGCTGCCCAGCACGGCCGAGAACGTTGATCATGCAGCAGTAGTGCTCGGCAGACGGATTTAATCCGTAGTCCTGGTTCATGAAGCCGAAGTACTGCAAGCTTTCCTTGAAGAGGCCACCGTGACTACAGGCACTCAAAAGACCCGTGACCGTGATCTCATCGGGGCTGAGTCCGTCGAGATCCATCAGTTGGAAGAGCTCGACGGCAAGCTTACCATGGCCAGAATGGGCATAAGCAGCTATCATGGCTGTCCAGGACACAACGTTTTGTTTCGGGAGGCAGTCGAAGATCTTCCTGGCTTTGATCAGATGTCCTGCTTGGGCGTACGCGGCCACAAGCACAGTCCAGGCAACTATATCCCGCTCGGGCATCTTCTCAAAGGTGGTCCTTGCTTCGAGGAGCTGGTTGTTCTGGGCATAAGACTCCATTATCACGTTCCAGGACACCATGTCGGGCTGCGGCATTCCATCAAACAGGACCTTGGCCTCGTCCGGATAACCGTGGTTGGCATAAGCAGAGATCATGGTGTTCCAGGCTACTCCATCACGTACCGGCATTCTTTCAAACATCTCTCGGGCCTCGTCCAGTTTTCCAGACTGAGCGTACGCAGTTATCATGTTGGTCCAGGCAACCAGGTTCCTCTCCGGCATAGTGTCGAAGGTTTCTTTGGCATCGCGAAGATGGCGGGCTTGTGCGCAGCAAGTTATCATCGTCGACCACGCGACTACGTCGAGCTCGGGCATGCTGTCGAAGACCTGCTTGGCCGACCTCACGTCGGCTTCCTGCGCGTAGGCAGTGATCAGAGCAGTCCAGGACGGGAGGTTTCGCTCGGGCATCCTGTCAAAGAGCTGCTTTGCCTCGGCTAAGTTGGCCTTTTGGACGTGGACTTGGATCATGGAGTTCCAGGAAACGATGTTCCGGTGCTTCATGCTGTCGAAGATGCTCTTGGCGGCCTCCAAGTTCCCGTGCTGGGCGTAACCGGTAAGCATCGCATTCCAGGATTGAGTTTCTTGTTCGGGAATCTCGTCAAAGACTGACTTTGCCTGTTCGATGCTCCCGCAGTGAACGTTGGCGGTGATGATGTTGATCCACGAGACGAAGTCGCGCTCGGGCATTCGGTGGAAGAGCTGGTTGGCCTCTTGGAGGTTCCCGCTGCGGGAGTAGACTTGGATCATCGCATTCCAGGAAGCGATGTTCCTGCCAGGCATGGAATCGAAGAGTTTTTTCGCTGAGAGAACTTGGCCTTTGTCGGAATAAACGGTGATGATCGCAGTCCAGGAAACTACGTCTCTCTCCGGCATGCTTTGGAATATCTCCTGGGCTTTTTCCAGATGCCCGTTCTGGGCATATCCTGTTATCATCGCGTTCCATGTAACAAGGTTCCACTCGGGTATCTTTTGGAAAAGATTCTCTGCTTCTTGGATTCGACCGTGCTGGGAATATGCCGCGAGGAGCCCATTCCACGCGACGTGGTTGCGCTCGGGCATCTTGTCAAAAACCCGTTTGGCATCGTCCAGATGCCCTCTTTGGGCATATGCCGTGAGGAGGATAGTCCACGAGAAAACGTTTGGGCGGTTGATGGCATCAAAGACCGCGCGTGCCTCGTCAATCCTGCCAAACTTTCCATAGACTTGGATCGTGAGATTGGCAAGGTAGAGATTCTGACGATGCTCGCTTTCCAAGATCCGGGCCCGGATGCCCGATGCCTCCCGAAAGTCGCCGCTTGATCGGAGAAGCGCTGCAAAGTAGTCCGATCCATCATCAGGAAGGGCTCGCAGTGGAGGCAGCACAGCCACAATGCTGCTGGGATTCATGCGACCATTGCCTCTAAATCTTTTAGTTCTGTTTATGTTCTGTTTAAGGTTTAGGGTTTATGGGCAACTCTGTTTTAGGGCTGATGGGAGGTGGACACGTGTGCTGCCAGGATATCGGACCGCACGACATGAGCCGCAAACAGCGGCAGGGTTTTCCTCTATTCCATTCTCGTTTGGTGTCAGACTAATCATCGCGAGTCGCCCACCAGTGCCATCCAGGTGGGTGTCCTTGAAATCCCCCTGCCAGATGCTACTGGTCGATCGGCGGAGAAGCGAGCAACAAGAATGGCGTCGATCTCTTCCGGGCCCTCGTCGCAGCTGACGATCAAATGGCTGGGCCTGGCGGCGTCGATTTGGATCCAGGCATTTGCCGGCAACGCCTACACCTTCTCGCATTTCTCGCCGCGGCTCAAGGCGGTGCTCCACTACTCGCAGATTGAGCTCAACAATCTGGGCGTGGCCAAGGACATCGGCGAGAATGTGGGGCTCATCACTGGCTATCTCTCCAACAAGCTCCCTGCATGGCTCATCCTCTTCATTGGGGGGCTGGAGGCGTTCCTCGGATATGGCGTTCTTTGGCTCGTCGTCAGTGAAAGGATCGCTCCACTTCCATACTGGCAAGTAAGTTTTTCCTGAGCTCTAGAGATAAGTTTTGCGTTGCAAGTTCTCTTTCATTCTCGGATTTCTTTCTCATTTCCTGGCAAAGCACGAGGTAAAAAAAACAATTTTTTTGGTCAAGTGCTGGTTTCATTTTCTAGATTTTGCGTTTCGCTTATAGAGTTAGTCACCGAAAGAGTGGACAAAAGAGCTGAAAGAGTGGAAAAGCTTGCAAACTATTTTGGGTCGTTTTCTGAGCTTGAAAGTCCTTCCTTTTTCTTTCCTTCTAGTATTCATATACTTATTTTTGCAGATGTGTCTAGCTATTTGCATCGGTGCCAACAGTGCCACATTCTTCAACACCGCGGTTCTCGTCACAACCATGCGGAACTTCCCCCAGAGCCGAGGTACTGTTGTGGGAATCCTCAAAGGCTTCGTTGGTCTCAGTGGTGCCATCTTCACCCAGCTCTACACGTCCTTCCTCTTTAAGAACCCGGTCTCGTTGTTGCTGCTTCTTTCCACCAGTCCTTTCGCTGTGTCCGTGGCTTGCATGGGTTTCGTTCGTCCAGTTCCCGACGCCACCCGTGAACCCGAAGAGAAACGAAACTTTTTTCTCGTTCATGTTATTTGCGTGTCCCTCGCGCTCTACCTTCTCGTCGCCACTTTTGTCCAGGACTTTCTCCCGAGTAATCCAATCGTCTCCGGAGTTATAGCCACTGTCATGCTCTTGTTCCTCTTTGCTCCGGTTTTCGTCGCTCTCAAGTTCTTTATCCTCGGGTTGTTTAAGAGAACTGAGGAACCACCATCGAGACGTAACTTGGAACAAGAAGACGGCGGCGTGGGCGAGCCCCTCGTGCGCGAGGAAACCGTCCAGTTCCAAATAGGATCCACCGAAGAAGAACTCGGGCAATCTGACGAGGAGGACGCGAGAACTCTGCCAACTTTCCGGCACGACGATAGCTACATCGAGCGGACCGAGGAGGAGCTCTCCTGGGACGATCGAAAGAAATTCCCGCCGGGGATGAGCACCAGCGACAGCGCGACGAGTCTGAGTGAAGCCGACATAGAAAACGATACGGACGTGCTGATGGCCGTGGGAGAAGGCGCTGTGTCGAGGAAGAGAAAGCCGAGGCGTGGAGAGGACTTCAACTTGAGGCAGTCGCTGCTCAAGGCGGACTTCTGGCTGCTCTTTTTCACGTTCTTCTGTGGAGTGGGGTCGGGTGTGACGGCCATCAACAATCTGGGACAGATCGGCCAGGCGCAGGGATTCACCGACGTGACGATCTTCGTCACACTCCTGGGGATATGGAACTTCCTGGGCCGGCTTGGAGGCGGAGCAATCTCGGAGAAATACGTCCGGTAAGATCTCAGCTCGTAGAAGTTCTATAGCGCCAATGGATCACTGACCAGCATTCTTTGCAGGAAGGCTGTTCCTCGGACTCTCTGGCTGGCCGGAGCCCAGTGCCTGATGGTAGTCGCGCATCTCTTGTTTGCATGGGCCGGCACGAGCTCGCTTCACGTCGGCTCCATCTTGCTGGGCTTTTGCTACGGCGTCCACTTCTCGGTCATGGTTCCCACCGCGTCGGAGCTATTCGGCCTCAAGCACTTTGGCAAGATCTACAACTTCCTCACCATGGGGGACCCGGTGGGATCGCTGCTCTTCTCGGGGGTCATCGCCGGCTACCTCTACGACATGGAGGCGCGAGACGGGCCGCAGGCCGACCAGTGCATTGGAGCTCACTGCTTCCGGCTCACGTTCTTGATCATGGCTGGAGTGTGCCTCGTCGGGTCTGCCGCCAGCGTCTACGTGAGCGTCAGGATCAAGCCCGTGTATCAATCTTTGTACAAGTCTGGCCGCGCAGTCAGGAACTTGCATTGAGGAAGACAATGAGACATATACGTTGTGTGATACAAGAGCTTCCTTCCCGATCTCCCAGTGATTCACGAGGATTCAAAGATACTCATACTTGCTTGCATAGCCACAACTCTCTGCTTCCGAGTCAACACATACTCCACATCATGCCCACAACGGCTTCACTAGGTCTTGGAGAATTTGGAGCCGAGCAGGATGAAGATGAGGACGAGATCGTTTTTTTCCACACCCAGCAAGTTCCTCCAGCAGACTGTAATCTCGGTTAGCTCACCTCATATAAAATACACAGAATAGATTATGAAGTGGTTAATATAAACAAATTCAAAGCTTTCTTTAAAATTATTTGGATGAAACGTTTTTTACTCTAAGAACACTAGTGGGCCTTTAAGCTTATAACTAGGTTTTCACTGAAAGCATTAATCTTTTTGAACAAACAAGAGCAGCAAGGTAACTTTTCCATGGCAATTTCAAAGAGTCTTCTTCTTATTCCATTATATAAAGGTGGAAATTAAAAGATATCTAATAAAACTCCCTTTACCAAAAACTTTAAACACTCTCAACCCTTAAGCTTGTAAAAAAGGAAATATTTTAGATTTTCATTTGTGATGCTAAAGAAGAGTACCAAGGTGTACAAGGGGCTCTATCTTCTCCAAAACTATTCATTGTTTGGGTCTTCATCCTCACTGTAGAGTGGCCTCCAATTTGGAATATCAATTAGGCAATTCAAAAAGTCAATATTGTTGTAGTACTAGCTCATTATTGCTTTCTCCTCATGGCCAAGATTTAGCAGCACTTAAGAAGTTAACAACACATTAGAAAGCAAAGGTTTGCCAGTCAACAACAGTCAAAGTGAAACAGAGTGGTCAATAGATCAATAAAGTTGGGGCAGTGATCCAGGTTGAGGATATGGAAGATTTTGACATTGATAACATGAAGATGGCTAGAATGATAACATTACTTGAGGAAAATGAAGTTGCAAACAGAGAAGAACACACTGTTATTGTGTTCCTGAGGTGGCAGAAATTCCAATGAGTGACTAGGAGATGTTGAAATTCTATCATCAAATCTCAAGGATGTGGATGATGAGGAGATGTTAGATCTTGCATTTGAGGAGGTTTCAGAGTGTCAAGAACACAAGGAGGCCTTGGTGGAAATTCAAATTAATAACAAGGAAATGAAGTAAATCCTCCAGAATGTGAGAGGATTCTCAAGAGGAGCAACTAAATGCAATGGAGAGGGGCATTGATTTTGCTTTTGAACCTGAATAAAATTTTATAATGTTGTGGAAGAATAAACTTAGAGAAATCTAGATTTAGTGGTATTTTCAATTTCAAATCGAATCACCATGGTAATATTGTTTACTAATCAAATTAATGATCAAATCAGCACAATTAAAATAACATAAAAACAACAATACTTTCCATGTTTAGTTTAAAATTTACCACTTTGAATCAAAGATGATGTCCACATTATTAACAACAATTTTCCACTGGTCCTGACATCGGGAAGCAGTCTTATCAGCCTGTCCAGACTTGTTCTTTCCCAGATGTGCTGGGTGAGAAAGCTGCCAAGGGGTGCTCCAATGGAACAAATAAGAAAGCTTCACCAAGGACATTCCACCTTCATTGATCCTGCAGCCCTGTTGGTCTTGAGGAGTTTTATGAGAAGCACCTGGATCGCTTCGTATCCAAGCTGTAACTTGCTCCGAGACACAATTGACTGCTGAGGATTTGGCTAAGCTGGTTGGCTTCGACCAGCAGATTGATGTTTATCTATTCAAGTTTCGTTCTTCTCACTTCCTGCGATTTAGCCTGAAGGTCCCATGTATACCACGGAGGATTGGTTGAATTGAAAAGCCTCTACTAACATTGTGTAACATCCATTCCAGATGTTTGTGACTTCGTCTATGAATAATGCTTCTCGTTGATTTTTAAATCTAAATGGCTTTGTAATATCATGTATAGTCTGGTGTTAGTTAACACCAAGACTACACTGGGCTGGTGTTGTCTTCTACTTCGTTCTGCTGCTCAGTGATTCATGTTGATTGATAGATGCTCATGATAGCTACTGCCAGCCGCATGGTATGTGCGAATGCGACTCGTGCATCCCTCTGCACCAGTGATCGATTGCAGCGTAGGGAGCTTCCGACTCAACACTTTCTTGCCAAGATCGCCACAGCATGCCGCAGTCGCTCCGGGGCACCCACTGCAGGGGCTGCAGCTTGACACGTCCTGGGTGCTCTCTCGCAAACTCCTCGAGCAGCGCAGGAATCTGTGGACTAGCATCTTTGTTAGTCCAGTAGACACACTTTAGCTCGACCTTTGTGCCGCTGCTTCTCTCCACCAGCCCACGGACGAACTCCAGTTCCAGACCGTTTCTTTCCCAGATGTGCTTGGTGTGGACGAACTCGACTCTAACTGTCAAGGGTTTCTCCATGCTGCTCCAGTTTGCAACGTATAGTTGCTGCATTTAGTCACACACACCGTGAGGCATTGGAACAAAAAGCAAAAGCTTCACCTTGATACTTATAAAAGAGACAATGAACTCCTCAAGGCCCTGGAACGGCTCCAGCAGGGCCACAAGATCAATAGAGCAGGGTGGAATGCCATCGTCAAAGATGCAGAAATAGAACTTCTTCAGGCTCAACGTTCTACACAAAGCTACCTTGTCCATTACTTGGGCAGGGCTGCTAAACGGGTTGAGGAAGATGATCTTTTTGAGCCTGGAGTAGCGCAGCCCCTGGATATGCCGCATGCTCTCTCTCACCCGGATCCACTCTACGTTGCATGTAGTGGGCTGCAGTTGGATGCGCGGAACGACAAAGAACATCCACCGGAGCTTTGGTGTGTCAAGTGCAAGCGTAAAGTTGTCGCGTCCATCACCCTCGCAGAATTCCGACTGGCAGCTGTCAAGGCTGCGGCTCTTGAGCACGTAGGTACCTATAAAGTCACATACTTGAGAAATGCAAGCTGACAGCAAAAAATGCCCAAACTGGGGAAATCGGGTTAGCTTTACATACCGGGCGAGCTCACCACTATCGTATTCATCCGCACTACAAGAAGGGAGGGGCAGATCTCGAGCAGCTGCTGCAGCACAGTCACGTTGATCGGTCTGTGAAAACTGAGGAAGAGGAGATTGGGCAGCAGCGGTGAAGGCAAGGTTGCATTGCCGAGCGTGGAGCCGAGTTGTGTGACGTGGACGTGGAGACAGCGGAGCTCCTGACACGCCGAGATATTGGACCAGAAGTCCTCGAACTTGTGCTGCGGACCTCCGTAGATGGTGACTGAGTGGAGCCCTTTCCCGATCTGGTGCAGCCAGCGAGTGCAACTTTGCTGGAACCGAATGGATAACTGGCGAAGATCGTTGTGGCCAAACCAGCGGATGAGCCCCTGCTCCACATCACGACTGCTCGACTCCAAGGAGTAGTGCGTGACGAGCCTTGCCAGCTGCGCCCACCTCTTGCTTACCAGAGACGAGGGATTCAAGTCGCGCGACCAGGCGAGGAGAGACATGATCCGAATGAGCACCTCGTCTGGAAGATCGTCAAGGCACTGCCTCCGCATCGTAACTCCAAAAAGCTAGACCGAACTTTTCGATGTTTGCATGGCGTAGAAACCGTGGAGAGGAGAGTACTTGAACACGACACCAGCGGATATATCGTGCCGGCTGGAGCCCAGTGCCTGATGATACGCACCTCGGCCCAGCCCAGCAAAACCGTCTATGCCCGGCTACCATGGCTGGAACGACGTCGATTCTCATTTCGAGCAAAAAAGTTTACAAAACACGAATTATCAGTAGTTGAGCCATTCCGGGTCCACGTAAGTCTCGCTGTCGCCACCACCCCCGCCGAGTCCGCCGCCACCACCATTCCCACCATTGCCGCCACCACCGTTGCCATTGCGCGCACCGTTGCTACTATTTCCGCCGCCCGCGCCGTTGTTCGGTCCCTCCGCCCCGCCAGCACCGTCGGGTCCGTCCACACCGTCGGGTCCGCGATTGTTGGGTCCGTTCCCACCGCCCGGTTCGCCGTTGCCCACGCCAGGTGACCAAGAATCGGTTTCCTAATAAGAAAACAAGAATTTCCAGTGACATTACAGAGAAAGAACAACTAACCGACACAGGAGATCCCCACGACGGCGGAGGCGCGTCCCTCAAAGACATCTGTGAATCTTGCCCGGATGAGGCCGACGATGGCGAGGGCGTGTCCCAGGACGACATTGGTGACCCAGCAGCTTGCCCAGCTTGCTCGGAGGTGGCCGAGGACGACGACGAAGAAATGTCCCAGTCCCACGACGACATTGGGGATCCACCTTGCCCGGAGGTGGCCGACGACGATGAAGACGCGTCCCAGTCCCACGTAGACATCGGGGATCCAGCTTGTTCGGCGGTGGCCGACGACGGCGAGGGCATGTCCCGAGCAGCAGGAGGTGCGCCACCGTCAGCAGCAGGACCGTGAGCAGCAGGAGGAGCGCCACCGTCAGCAGCAGGACCGTGAGCAGCAGGAGAAGCGCCACCGTTAGCAGCAAGAGGAGCGCCTCCTTGAGCAGCAGGAGGAGCGCCACCGTTAGCAACAGGAGGAGCGCCACCGTGAGCAGCAAGAGGAGCGCCAGCATCCATGTTCTCGTTGTCAGCTGCTGGAGCTTGTTGGGCAATGACCAGGGTCTGGCTACGCCAGATCCTCTGGTCTTGGCCTGTCCCCAGGATCACACTGTGCTCGGACTGCTCCACATCTGAAATGCAAAGAGGATCTATGAGAAAGGAAGAAGAAACAAAGACATATTAAAACAAACGAGTGAAGCTTGTTTCCCATCCACGACCACGAGATCCGAAGTTCCTAACAGAGAAAGAACAAACGAAAGGACGGAAGAGCCGAGCGAAAGCCATAGCCAAGCGAAGAAAACCAGAAGGAAAGAGATCCGGGAGAGAAAAAACGAAGAGAATGATGTATACCTTTTATACTTAGAATACAATAATGAGTATAAACCCCCCAGCTGTGAATATCTTGATTCATTATTATCCTTCGAGCAAGAAGTTTCTAGGGGCACAGAAATCCTAACCGTAATATCAGCGTGTAGCCGTCTGATTGTGCCTTTTCTCGATCACCGTGCCAAGCGAACAATTTGACGAAGGTCGTGATTGGATCGAAACAAATTCTAGCAGCTCCTTCACCTTGATTGATCGACGCAGAACGGGCAGGAAATCTGACCTTGCGACCGTCCATTTTACGTAGTCAAATATATTCCCATTTTGTGGCGAGCCTCGCAGAAAGAAACAGATTTCTGACCGATAAATCGTTTGTCTTGATTGAGAATATAAAAAGCTCAAGAAATTTGCACATTATAATAACCATTCGACGTTGACACTAAAAGTAATGATGTCCTCCACCTCTCATTAATCTATCAGCAACTCACGTCTTCTTTTAGATGTTTAACTATTTTCCGTACTTTTATACGTGTGTTTGACCTAGCCCGGCAATCCGCATCGAAACAAATTTGCTTCTTCACGTTAATGATAGACGCAGAACGGGCAAGAAATCCGACCTTTTAACTCCATTATATTCCCATTTTGTCAATAGCTTTACAAAGGGTGACCGATAAATCGTTTGAACTTTAATCGTTCATTCATAAACTGTTTATACAAGGTGTCGCATAAACTGTTTATACTGTATCTCAAAATTATTCTGCCAAATTATCAACAACTCACGTCGTCTTTTAAGTGTTTATGCACGTGGCGAAACTTCACTAATTTTCATACTTACTGAGAATATCATTACAAGGTGTCGCATAAACTGTTTATACTGTATTGACATGTCCACCTCTCACAATTATTCTTCCAAATTATCAACAACTCACGTCCTCTTTTTATGTTTAAGCACGTGGCGAAACTTCACTGATTTTCGCGAGCCACTGGATGACTCTTCTCATAGCCCAGCCTGGCAATCCAGCATCAGAATTTTTTCACCCACTTTTCTCCTCATCCGCAATATTGCTCAGCGCCAACCGCCAAGAGGTGCTTATGAGATCGTCAAGAGGACTGTGGAGGTGAGGTGTGGTTCGTTCCCAAAGCTCTTATTGGGGTATAATCCTTGAACCAAGCACAAGCTTGGATATGTGCTCAAATCTCCTGGTGGTCATAGCGGTGAGAACAACCACCAAGGATGCCTCCTCACAGCTGCTCCATGAGCAGGAACAATGATGTATACAAACCAGGTTTGGCTGGAATTCATATTTAATTTTTTAAAAGCGATTAGGCACTGAAAATTGCAGTTCTAGTTCATTCGAGTTCCTTGAGAAAGTCCTTGTTATCAACGAAGACCTGAAGGATAAAGGAAAGGGAACAAAATAGTCGTGTGAGATGGATCGAGAAACAATGCATCAGGAAAAGCTTACAGTCTTCCAGCCATCCGGATCGAGGCAAGCTGTGATTTTCGTGCTGATGCCAGGAAGAGGGCCTGGCTGGCGAGTAATCTTGCCACCAGAAACTTTGACTGCTTCAGCAGTTTTATAGACATCATCCGTGCCAATAGCAATCTAGAGAGAGAGAGCGAGAAACTATAAAGGCCAAAGATGGAGTGATGCACGAACCTGGGCATAAGCATTTCCTTTGGTGTACTCGGTAACACCATAGTTGTAAGTCAGCTCCATCACAGTGGTCTTATCTTCCTCCGCGTATCCCATCATCGCAAGCGTGTACTGCACACTCGCGCACGAGACAAGCATAGAAGCATGAGGCGAGAAACTTTAAGCTTACCTTGTACTCGGGATTGTCACGCTTGCGGAGGAGCTTCATTCCAAGCGCCTGGAACAAAAGACCATGCAGAAAGGCACGAATGGCTTAAGCATGTTGATATACCTTCTCATAGAAGCTGATGGATCGATCGAGATCACCAACACGCAGCATGACTTGACACAGAGGCTCCGGGGTCGCTGGTCTCTGAATAAGCTCGAACTTGTATCCATCGGGATCATCCACAAAGGCTATCACAGTGGATCCTCCTTTGACAGGACCCGCCTCTCTCGAGACTTTCCCACCTTTGGCTTTAACCAAATCCACGGTTTTGTACACCTGTAGTTTCATATGAGCTCACAGCTATGAATCTCAAACTCACTCACGTCCTCGACAGCAATCCCGAAATGTCCAAATCCAGTTCCAATATCGTACTTATCAACTCCATAGTCTTGCAAAAAGAAATTGATCAAAACAGCGCATTGAGAGAAAAGGTCTGAGATAAACTTACTGTATGTGAGCTCTACGACGAAGTGACTGTCCTCGGGTCCATAACCCAGGAAAGCATTCGTGTACCTCTCTTCGGGAATGTCACGCTTGCGCAAGAGCTTCATTCCAAGACACTCGGTGTAAAATCTAAGGACAAAAAGCAAAGATGATCCCACAGAAAAAAAAAAAAAAAGCAACCGAAGAACTCACTTGATCGTCTTATCCAAATCGCCAACACGGTACACGACATGTAGCATGCGGCGATTATCCTTTTGTGCCCATTCCAGAACGCTCTCCTTTCCAGTGTCCAATTCCGCCGCTTCGGTAGACGCCATACCTCTGATCCTCTGCCGGAAACCACCTGCAACACCAAAGCCATCGATAATCCAAGCCCGATGGAGTAGAAAATCCATACCAGCAGCGGGAGCTCGATCAATGCAGCGCCCGACGATCCTCGCGCAGCTGGAATGCAGCGATGTGGATTGAAGAGAAGAAGAGCAGCGATTAGACGAAGACGCTAGCGCCGCCCTGTGGATCCGCGACACACAAGGGACCGAAACCCTCAATGCCATGTCTCCCATCTTTCCACCTGGCTAAATATTTGGTCTCGCGGCCTCCCTAGATTCGACCTCGCGACCGGGCTAGCTAGCTATTGTCCAGACGATAGAATACATTCTATACATCCAAATGAAGCATAAGCATATGACTGGTTCTTATTCTCTTAAATCCTCGCGGCTTCTTCCCCATCGAATTCGTCTCCTTCATCGCCTTCTTCTTCCTCTGGAGGGGGGCTTTCTTCTCGCTGCCTCGGCTTTTGCTGCCTGGGATTGAAAGGCATCCTCGGATCTACTCCGATCTTCTTCATCAATCGCTCCCTCACGGTCGTGTTGGCTTTGGTGTTTGAGGCTTTCTTCACCGGCGATGGCTTCGTTCCGTGCATTAGCTTCGACACCGAGGCCGACTTTACTTCCTGGAATTCGAGCTCTTGTGATATCTAAACACGCGCGGGAAGAGTATCGAGACTTTTACCTTTCGTCCTCCTCGAGAGTATGGCTTTGGTTTCCGACGTGGTCGATCACTGTCTTCTGAGTACTCTGATTCATCGTCAAACTCTTCGTCAGTGTCGCTGCTGGTCGCATCTCCGTCCTTTTCCACGTCGAAATCCTCGTCGTCATCCTTCCGGTTTTCATCGTACAATACCTGCATTGGCACGAGAGGTGTGTGACTACCACATGTAGAAAGTATGAGCTTACCTCTCCTTCATCGTCCTCTTGCTCTTCCTCCGCCTCTTCTTCCTCATTTTCGACCTTTTCTGGCTTCACCTGAAACATATGCAAGAATTATAGTAGATTAAGTCGAATCCCTTCGCTTACGCTTGTCTCGCCTTCCGTCGGGCTCGTCAAACCCACATCCGAACTGCTTTTCTGCCACATACGCATGTGAGCCACCATAAAAATGCCGCTTTGTTTGTTACCTTCACTTTTAAGATGTTCTCGAGTTCTTTCAAAAGTTCAACCGGGTCAGAAATGTCGGGAGGCACCTCACCGCCATCCTTAGACTGAAGAAAACACGAGTCTTGTAAGAACGTAAGCATGAACACTACCCATCTTACCTGCAACCAGAACTTGAGACCTCTTACAAGTTTCGGAAGACCTTCCTTTTCCCAGCTAGTAACCTCTTCTTTGCCAGAGTCATCTTTTAGTAGCTGTAAATAGCGAGTTGCAGTATACCTATAATTTCAAACATCAGCTACACAAATCTGCCATGGAAGTATCACATACCACATTAGCTGCTTATAGAAGGGAAACCGAAACTTTTGGCGAACTTTGAGCCGCTCCTCCATCAGCCAAGTATTGTAAGGTCAAGGAAAAGAATCTGTCGCTGTCATCCAAAGAACAAGATAAAGGATATATATCGAGCTGAAGCCCCAGATTGTAGCCTGTCAGGAAATTTCCACCAATAACTATCGAGTCGGAGTGAGTTACAACACAATGCGGCCAGCCCCCAGGCCTGCAGCAAAACAAACGTTAGATGGATGTGCAAACTAGCGAATAGAAGAACGGCTTACAGTAGGAGAGTGTCTCCAGTCGAGAGCTCGACTTTCTGGCCTCCGCTAGCTCGCTCTGCAAAGAACACGCTAGCCTGCAAGGCCGCTTTTCTCATAAAACAATGCTAACATCGAAAACTAAATACCTGCCTGCCTATCTGATGAAGACCATTCTTCGAAAAGCATGAGATTTCCCTTTGTTGGAGGGATCATCAAAAATGTCTTTTTCCCACTGTAAAACAAGCGTTTACACAAACAGATAAAAGAAGACAATACCAGCACCTACCTTATAACATGGTACCACACCGAGGACCCTCCAAAATCAAGATGAAAATCCATGAAGCAACCCTCAACGCTCATTATCGCATAAAGCTGGACCTATTTGTAGACTACGTTTGAGTAAAGCCATGCGTACAGTGACGAAGTCGCAAACCTCTGGAATGGTGGTACTCTGGTTACGAGGCCACGCCTTCTCCACAAGGTCCAGCTCTTTCACTAAGGAAGGCGCACTGACCTATACAGGAACATGCCGTGTTATCCTTCTGAAAAAATAATGACTTTTGAGCTCAAGGTGAGGGAATTTACGGCCTCACCATTTTCTGGAGCGGAGTGTTCGCCAGATCCAGTGACACAACGTTTAGTAAAGGCTTCTTTGGATTTGGCGACGAGAAATACGACACCCAATCCTCCATAGCATACACGGGACCTTCAGCCTGATTCCCAAAGAAGAAGTGAGAAGAACGATAAGCAGAAAAGAATACCTGTGTGGTAACATCTATAGTTTCGATCTGCCGGTCGAAGCCAACCAGCTTAGCCAAATCCTCGACAGTCAATTGTGTCTCCGGGAGCCTAGAACAACCAGGAATGCGAAAGAGATAAAAGAATTTAGCAAACGTAAGCGAGAACAAAGAAAAAGAAAGCATCCATACCTTAGCCCAAGAGCAGAGGCACCGTCGTCCACAGCTCTCACGACACACGGGTTCTTAAAGCCCGTGGAGTGCACATAGTGTGACAAATCCTTGGCCTCCACGACGGGCACGGCGGCGGCTGCGAGAGTCTGGCCCCCTCCGCCTCCGCCTCCTCCTCCGCCTCCCTGGCTGCCGATCTCGGCCTCGCCTTGAGAAGCATCGTCCCACTTGGCCACCGCCCGCGACAGCTTCCTGTACTGAACCCTGGTGCAATCGTCGAAGCCCGTCTCGTCCAGGCGCGCGTAATCCACCGCCACTCTCTGCCGCTTGGAGCGCCTCACCTGTGCCATGGTTTCTCCCCCTCCCTCGCGAAATTCAGTCACATTCTTCGCGCGCAGGCGCTGCCGCCTAGCTCGCGCCCACCAAGATTAGCTCGCCCGTGAGCTTTAGGTCAAGATAGAATATTCTACCTTCGCAACGGGAATATTATTTTCTTGCCCTCTGTTCTTTTGCGATGCAACGAAGAAGCTAAGCGCCACGAGCAGCCAGGGTCGCCAAGTCTTTGCGTGTGAGGAATATGGACCTTCTTCGATTTTCATTTTTCCCTGTTCATTCAGTCTGCTTTTTAAAAGCATTGAGTACGCTGATGTATCCAATGCCATTTCGGATCTCTGCTCGCATTTTCAGATAGCATTGGTATCCTGCAACAATTCTTGGCCACAAAGTCAGTCTTCCCATCTTGCTCCTGGCTCTGCACATGAGAAACTTTGTGAAACTTTTAGCTTCCCATGTCAAACTTGACTATTTTGATTTCACTACAAAGGTGATCCATTCTAGAGTGTTAGGCACCAAGTTAAGATGATAGGATAACAAAATGTAGCTCCATTCTAGTAGGGCAAGAATAATGTGGTGGCAAATCCTAAGAAAAGGACCCTCTAAAGGGAGACTTATGAGAAAAATCATGGTGATCAGAGGGTGGGTTATATATGATCATTCTGAATCTAGGAGGGCACTTCTATGCAAACCATGAGAGACTATAGCATAGATTAGCAACGAAAATAAAAACTGGGAAACACTTACTCATTCCCTTTAAAACATTGGAACTCTTTATTTCCATTGTTAATCTATGCTATAGTCTTTTATATGGTTTGAGTACAAGTACCCTCCCAATGGTTGTGGGCTTATGTACTTGCAAAGCAGCGAGCCAATGACTTGCTCTTGGAAATCTAGAAGCTGGAATAAAGTTGTGAGAGTTGGAGATGCAGGAATGCTTAGCCTTTGCATTAGTTGGCTCTCACAAAGAAAATCTTACTCATGAGCAGCAAACTGGGTAAAATAGAAAAGATTCACATACTAGATTTCAATTGCCTTAAGCATGCTTGAAAAAGGCAAGGGCAAAGTTAAATTATCTCACTCTAAGAGGAGTAGGGTTGTTAATTGTCACTAGAAGGGCTCATGGTAGGAAGTGCAGTAGTAGGCATATAACATGTCAACAGTTGTAAAGAGGAAGGAGTGGATATATAGGTGACTTAAGCATCTTGGGCAGCTTGAGTGACATGTAAAGAAGGCAGTGCTTGAAATTGGATCTCTATAAGCTTAACCAAGTGATAGGATTCAGGTACTGCACTAGAAATAACAACTTGGAAACACTTAAGTCTTTAAAAGTGAGACACCAAATCTCACTCACCAACACTAAACAACAACCTTGATCGAATAAGCAGAATAAGATGATACATTGCAATTTTGGTTTCAAACAATAGGTCAAAGTTGAAGAGATTAATATATTCCTACTTGAGCCAATTCACCATTGTAGTATAAAGACTATTTAAAGGATTTTAAAAGGGAAAAGATGAATAAAAGGGTAGAGAGATAAAAGTGATAAAAGTAAAAGTAAAAAGATGAAATAGAACAAAAGTGAGACGAATTGAAGAGATATAAAAGAGTATAAAATAATTGGGAAAAACTTCAAATTCATACTTGACATAATTGTGTTATAATTGATTTATATTAAGTATGAAGTCAAAAACTTGACTTGACACCGCTTGTAATGATTAAAGCTCAACTTTGAGATTACCTATATACACAACTAGATCTACCTCATATTGTACATATATATGTGTACAACCATTGTTATAGAGAATGAAGATTGGCTCTATTGCATGATATAAATGTAAATAACAATATATTTTAACAAATTAAGCAATAGAAGATAAACTAAAACTTATATCAACCAATACAAAAAAGATAACAAGGGAATTTTTAATATAAAACTAAACTTGAAAAATAAATATTGGATGAATTTGTGTCAAGTGAATCATTTGATGGTATTCTTGAAAAAAGGATAGAGGGGTTATTAACTTATTCACACAAGGTCTCTCTATTACTTACATGACTTTTTATTTACTAAAAAAATCTTCGTGTTAAGACCTTTTACTGAAGTAACACCAACAATATATTGTTGATGCCAAAGTCTCCACTTAAGAAATGGAGGATGTCAAACCAGAAAATGCTAATAACACAAATACATGTGGCTAACCTCATCATAGGTAAAATAATGAACATCATGGCCATGACCATATCCTTGTCCTTGAATATAGACAATAACAACATTAACCTCTATTAAAACAAGATTGTCTCCTATAGGAAAAATATGTATAACTACAAGTGGGAGAGGTAATATCTCAAAATATTGTGCCAATTAAAGAGCATCATCAAAGGTGGCTAGAATAAGTACATGCATAAGTTTCATAAAATTTTGATGAAGTATTAGCCACAATATACCCAATTTGATCTATTTGAACATATTTGACTCCACATTAAGTAAAAGACTTAGGAAATGAATATCAAATTGCATAACTGACTCAAATAGCCCTTGCTAGAAATGATGCAATTGATAGAAAACATTGTTATAATTGTTAATATGTCCAAATATGTTAAAGACATTTGGGAGAAGGTTTTAGTTAAACTATTATACCATTGTAACATTGTCTCTTGGAGATATATGAGGAATTTATATAGACACTAAGCATCATCCTAAGAATGATATATAGCAACTATCATGAATTGATCAAACAAATAGTACATGTCATCCCCAGGATTCCCACGGAAGAAATTTAGCTAAATATAAGAATTGGTAATAGAGTTTAGTCCATTAATATTGTTACATGATAGCTTATTTTGTTTGCCAAACACCTTCATTATCATGCCTTTTATATTGGTCTCATTTCATTTCATTAGCTAATTATGGAAAGTATCTAAATTTGCTAATTTAGCATATCTACGGAATATAGAAATTATGGGGGGTTTCAAATGTATAGTAGGGATAATGGTTGGAATGCAGGGTACCCTTCTCCTCATGTTAAGCCACCGATATACCAAAATTGTTCCAGACATCATCTGATACCATTTTGCATGTAAGTGCTACATATGGGGAGTCGGTGCTCATAGGATTATATTAGACCCTTATTATGCAATGCAATGGGTTTGGAGTTCAGCTCCAAATTCAGGTGTGCTACACCTATGAATAAGAGTGCATCCATTTGTTTAATTGGTTAAAGGTTTTGGGATAGTTAGGGTTAAATGTCTTTGGTTTAAATAATACTAAATTGGGTGACTTTCTGAAAAGTTTAAATTCAAGAGTTTATATTTGGTATCAGAGGGGTCTTGAGTTTGATTTTGTTGGTTGGTTAAGGGAATCAATTTTGTTAGTTGGTTAAAAGAATTACACTGTATGTTAAAATTAATATTTGATGGTCTAATTTTCTCTAATTGGGCTTGACTTGAGGGGTGTCAAGAGAGCTATAACTCTTAATTTTCATTAAAGGTCTTAGGATATACTAGATTGAGTGACCTTTTAAGAATTTTCAATTAGTTAGGGGTAGGGTGTCAATAAAGTTAAAACTCTTAACTTTCGTTAAAGGTCTTACGACATATTGGGTTGAGTAACCTCAGAAAGTCCAAATTCAAAAGTTTACATATATATTATAAATATTGCTATCAATTAAGTCTGTGAGTGGATGGAATATGGAAAGGGAATACAAAAATGTGCCTATCAATTAGCCCAAAAACCCTAGCTTATATACAGAAGCGAGTGGTCCAGATTGAAAACAATCCGACAGCTACTAAAATCCCACTACGCTAATATTAGTATACGGCATCGTAGCCGTACACTTGGCCCTCACATCATCCCCTCCTCTCGAAATAATGGAAGGCCATCAGGGTTCTCTTGTAGACAGACCGGGATCTGGAGGAACGTCAGGAGGAGGCATCGGCGGGTCTATAGATGGTATGAACTGCTCCTGATCCCTTTGTATGAAGCGTTTTAACCGCTGCACATGCATAATCTCCAAAGGATCGGCCTATTGGACATCATGCCGAACCTCATAAACTTGTGGTTCAACTTGCCACAACACCCGATACGGTCCTTTCCACTGCGCAAGGAGCCTCTTAGATAAACCACGTACCGTAAGATAGGGAAACTAGATAAACACTAAATCATCCACTTTGTACTCTGCAAGTGGATGATGATGGGAGTTGTAGCGCCGTTGTTGTCCCACTTGTACGCGGCCTAAGTGTTTGGCAAACTCTGTTCGGACAAGTGGAAGAATGCTCATCAAATATTAATCCCATGACTTAGCATCGGGTGCTTGTGGCAATTGCGAAGGTAAACTCAGCTCCATTGATAATATTAGATTATGACCATATAGAAGTTTATACGGTGAAGCACCAACAAAACTCTACACCCCTGTGATATAGGCATACCGAAGAAACGACAAATAACCATCCCAATCCAAATGCTGAAAGTTCATATACTTCACAATCATCCCTTTGAATGTCCGAACGAGCCGTTCCACTAGACCGTCTAATTGTGGATGATAAGCACTCGTGAAAGTGTGGCATATCCCCAACCGAGACTTCAAAACATGAAATGCCTCAGCCATAAATGCAGGATCATTATCCAAAAGAATCCGCTCTGGACAAGAATGCTGGAACACCACTCGATTGAGGAGGAAGTATCCAACAGCAGTTGTAGAGGCGCTAGCAAGAGCACCAACTTCCACCCAATGAGTCAAGTAATCAGAAGCAATAATAACATATTCATTGCCAGCAGTCGACTGTGGAAAAAGTCCCATAAAATCAAACACCACCAACTCAAACGGACAGGAAACTGCAATTGACTCCAACTGTTTTTTTGTAGCACAAGGGGGAGTATTACGAGCTTGGCACCAAATGCAGCTACGCACATATCAGATAATATCACATCGCATCTCCGGCCAATAGAAAGACCTACGTAGCTTCTCGGTCACACGATGATGTCCCATATGCCCACCTAGAACAGGAGAATCATGGTAGGCATGGAGAAACCGCGGAATAAAGATAGAAGGCACTATTAGCCGCAAATGATCATTAGGATCCGTCCTCACAAAATAAAAAAGGCCATCTTCAAGGCAATATTGAGAATATAAATGCCAGAAAGGCAGGTCATTAGCAAGTGATGTAGGATCCTCAAATGCATCTCGAAGCCTTCAAATCCATAGCTCAATCTTTTGAGCCTCGCAAACCTCATCAAGAGAAGATAAATCTTGCTTTGCACTTTGTGGACACTGAACGTCAAGTACAAGAACCGTCGATGGCACAAAATCCTCATCTAGAAAATCCACAGATGTTAGAACAATAGACTCATCAGAAACATGAGAAGAGAGTGGAGAAGGAAAAGGAGCTCGAGAGAGGGCATCAGTATCAGCCATAAAACTCCTTGGGTGATGAACAACATCAAAATCATATATCTGAAGCTTCAAAGCCCACCAAGTAGTATGACCAACCAGGTTCTTCCGCTTCAATAATGAAATAACAGCAGCATGGTCATCTTCAAGTAACGTCCGAGAACCATGTAGATATGCATGAAGTTTCTCGAAACCCCAAACTGCCACTAAACACTCCTTCTCTATCGTGAAGTAGTTCACCTCTGCTAGTTGTAACATATGGCTTATATATGCAATGGGATGACATTGACCAGACACACCCGGGCTTTCTTGCATTAACACACCTCCAAGACCAATATTAGAAGCATCTACGCGCAAAATAAAAGGTCGAGTGTAGTTAGGATATGCCAAAACCGGAGGAGTCATCAACAACACTTTGAGATCCATAAACACCCACTCACAATTTGAAGACCAGATGAAAGATGACGTTGATGACTTCAGCAACGCTCACAATGGTGCAGTGCGATCAAAAAGATGATCCACAAAACGACCAAGATACTGCACCTTGCCCAGGAAGCATTGCACATCATTCACACACTTCGGAGTAGGGAACTTTAAAACGGCTACAAGTTTGTCATGATCAACTTGCAAACCCTCATGAGAAATACGGTACCCAAGATAAGTTGTGTCCTTGGACCCAAACATGCATTTTGACCGCTTCAGCTTTAAACCAACATCCTGTAGCCAATCCAACACTTTACACACATCACGAATGTGCTTCTCCCACGTCCCCTCCGAGTGAATCAAGATATCATCAATGAAGTCAGCAGTCACTTCAGGCATATCACAAAGAACCTCATCCATCATCCGCTAGAAAGTTGCTGGAGCATTGTTTAAACCAAACGGCATCACTAAGAACTCGTACAAACCAAATGGTGTACGAAAAGCAATCTTAGGAATATCTTCTTTAGCCATCGGTACTTGTCAATACCCAGAAGCAAGATCTAGCTTGGTGAACCGACAACTTCGCCCCAGACGATCCAAGTGATCAGTAGTGTGAAGAAGAGGGTACACATTCAGGTTCGTCACTTCATTTAACAAATGATAGTCAATGCAGAAATGAATACTCCCATCAGGTTTCATCACAAGATGAGGTTCACATGCCCAAGGACTCCGCAACTTCCGAATAACACCCTTTTCCAACATCTCCTTGACATTTGCACGTAAAATCTTGATCTCCTTGGGTGACTGACGACGAACCAGAACCTTGATTGGACGAGCATCCCCGGTTGGAATGGGATGACATGTGGCAATTTTGGCCCCAGACGATAGGTCAAATTCAAAGAGATCAGAATACTCCTTCATAAGCTAGTCACCAGTTGCAACACAAAGATCATCGAAGGGATTGGAAAAGGGAAGAATAAAACAAAATGGAAACATAGGAGGAAATAGTGGGGGAACAAAAGTAATGGAAACAGAGGTAAAGGTAGAGGGATGAAGAGGTATAGAAGTGAGAGGAATGGATAAAACATAAGGAAGTATGAGACAAGGGGGAGAAGCTTCAAAGTCACACTTAGCATGATTGCGTTGCAACCAATCCATACCAAGAATGAGGTCAAAAGTTTGACTCGGCACCACCCGCAACAACTGCAGCTCAAGCTCAAGATCGCCCACATGCACAACCAAATCCACCTCATCTTGTGCACATGCATGTGTACGGCCATTGCCATAAAGAATGAAAACTGGGTCCGTTGCACGATGCAAGTGTAGACGACAACGTGTGGCAACAGGTTGAGCAATAGAAGATAAACTCGAACCTGTATCAACCAACACAGAGAGAATAATAGGAGACCTCTTATAAAAACGAGCTTGGAAAGTAAACACTGAATGAACCGGTGCCGAGTGAACCCCTTGATGATACTCCCGAAAGAAAGATGGAGGGGTCACTCACTTATTCGCGCAAGGTCCCTCCGTTACTCGCGCGACTCCTCGTTTCCTAGATGTACCGCAGTGTCCAAACCTTCCATTGCAGCAGCACCAACAGGATGTTGCTGACGCCAAGGTCTCCACCTAGGAAATGGAGGTTGCCAATCCGGAAAGCGCTGATAACGCCGATAAGTATCACCAACTTCATCACACACTTAGTAATGAATATCATGGCCACGACCACGTCCTCGCCCTTGTCTTTGGACTCGAGTAGCAGCAGCATCAACCTCCATTGGAATAGGACCATCACTCATAGGAAGTGGAGCTAAAGGACATGTAGTGAGAAGTGGAAGAGGCGACGTTTCATAACATTGTGCCAAGCAAAGAGCATCGTTAAGGGTGGTAAGAGCAAATGCATGCACAAGTCCAATAAGATCTGGACGAAGTACTAGCCACAACATTCCTAGCTTGATCCGCTCCGACATATTGGGCTGCGCACGAAGCAAAAGACTTCGGAAATGAATGCCAAATTGCATCACCGACTCAGATGGCTCTTGGCGAAGACGATGCAATTGTTGGAAGGCATCATCACAATTGTCAGCATGCCTTAAAGCACGTTTGAAGACATCTGGAAGAACACTCCAATCCCCACATGTGGCCGCGCTCAATCCATTGTACCACTGCAATGCCATCCCTTGGAGACACGTGGGAAACTCACACAAACATCGAGCATCATCCCAAGAATGATATATGGCAATCACCATGAAGTGATCGAACCAATGGTACACATCATCCCCAAGATTCCCACGAAAGAACTCTGGACGAACGCAAGGATTGGCACCAAGAGCAGGAAGAGTTGGACCACGTGCCATGAATGCCACCATCAATTGAGATTGGTTGTTCAATTGCAAGCGCATAGCATTAAGCAATTGAACCAACTACTGCTCTAGAGTCAAAGAAGGAGATTGCTGATCCACCATGAAGATGAACGAAAAAAGAAAGAGCAAAAGAATAGAAATGACAAAAAGCTAGAAGGAAATGGTAGATTTAAACAATGCAAAAAGTTAGATCTAAACCAAAATCCTGAAAGGGAAGAACAAAAGAAAGGAAATGGAAAAAACTAGATCTAGACGATGCAAAAGCTAGATCTAAACCAAAATCCCAAATCCAAACACTCTTCAGGGACAATCAAAGGTGCCCCTCATCTCCACCAATGTGAGTGCATGGAATATGGAAAGGGAATATAGAAATGTGCATATCAATTAGCCAAAAAACCCTAGCTTATATACAAGAGCGATTGGTCCAGATTGAAACTAATTCGACGGCTACTAAAATCCCACTACGCTAATATTAGTATATGGCATCGTAGCTGTACACTTGGCCCTCACAAATCAAATTTTAAATTGATATGTATATTCATTTTAAAATTTGGAGGCTCAAAAGATTGAGTCGTGGATTTAAAGGCTTCAAGATGCATTTGAGGATCCTGCATCACTTGTTGATGATTTGCCTTTCCGGCATTTATATTCTCAATATTGCCTTGAAGATGGCCTTTTTTATTTTGTGAGGACGGATCCTAATGATCATTTACAGCTAGTGGTGCCTTCTATCTTTATTCCGCAGTTTCTCCATGCCTACCATGATTCTCCTGTTCTAGATGGGCATATGGGACATCGTCGTGTGACCGAGAAGCTACGCAGGTCTTTCTATTGGCCGGAGATGCGACATGATGTTATTCGGTATGTGTGTAGCTGCATTTGGTGCCAATCTCATAATACTCCCCCTTGTGCTGCAGAAGGACGGTTGGAGTCAATTGCAATTTCCTGTCTGTTTGAGTTGGTAGCGTTTGATCTTATGGGACCTTTTCCACAGTCAACTGTTGGCAATGAGTATGTTATTATTGCTTCTGACTACTTAACTCATTGGGTGGAAGTTAGTGCTCTTGCTAGCGCCTTTACAACTGCTGTTGGATATTTCCTCCTCAATCGAGTGGTGTTTTAGCATTCTTGTCCGGAGCGGATTCTTTTGGATAATGGTCCTGCATTTATGGCTGAGACATTTCATGTTTTGATGTCTCGGTTGGAGATACGCCACACTTTCACGAATGCTTATCATCCACAATCAGATGGTTTGGTGGAACAGCTCGTTCGGACATTTAAAGGGATGATTGTGAAGTATGTGAACTTTCAGCATTTGGATTGGGATGGTTATTTGCCGTCTTTTCAGTATGCCTATGTCACAGGGGTGTAGAGTTCTGTTGGTGCTTCACCGTATAAACTTATATATGGTCATGATCCAATATTATCAACGGAGCTGGGTTTACCTTCGCGATTGCCATAAGCACCCGATGCTAAGTTATGGGATTAATATTTGACAAGCATTCTTCCACTTGTCCGAACAGAGTTTGCCAAACACTTAGGCCGCGTACAAGTGGGACAACAACAGTGCTACAACTCCCATCATCATCCACTTGCAGAGTACAAAGTGGATGATTTGGTGTTAGTCCGTTTTCTCCATCTTACGGTACGTGGTTTATCTAAGGGGCTCTTTGTGCAGTGGAAAGGACCGTATCGGGTGTTGCGGCAAGTTGGACCACAAGTTTATGAGGTTCAACATGACGTTTAGTAGGCTAATCTTCTGGAGATTGTGTATGTGCAGCAGTTGAAATGCTTCATACAAAGGGATCATGAGCAATTAATACCATCTACAGACCCATCGATGCCTCCTCCTGACGTTCCTCCAGATCTCGGCCCGTCTACAAGAGAACCCTGACGGCCTTCCATTATTCCGAGGGGAGGGGATGATGTAAGGGCCAAGTGTACGGCTACAATGCCATATACTAATATTAGCGTAGTGTGATTTTAGTAGCCATCGGATTGGTTTCAATCTGGAGCACTCGCTCTATATAAGCTAGGGTTTTTGGGCTAATTGATATGCACATTTTTGTATTCCTTTTCCATATTCCATGCACTCATAGATTTGATTTTTTATTTTTGAAAAATTTCTTACTTTTTATATCATATAAAAACCACTTATCAAAAATAAATATTTGGCAGCTTTAAATGCTGGATTTAAAAATAATTTTTTTTCTTGACACTCTTCAAATGGAAAAATATTATTTTTAGAATCAAATTGTAGAATTTACTTTTTCTGAAATCAGAGAATAATAAGGATACTTTTGATTTTTTTTAAACTTCAAAATAATGGTATTATATACTAAAGAAAAATACATCATAATAAAAAAAGCATTACTATTATTTGTTTTCATATAACACTATACTATTTTTTTATTTTATGATCTTCTTTTTTATTTTTCTGATCACTTCTAATCTCACATTTAACACCATCGTTGACACTGTCATTAGACTCAGAGAGAAACTTAAACATTCCTAAATAATTTAGTCCCCAAATTTGTTAACATAAGTTCTTAGTTGTGCTTCATACCAAGTGGCATTAATGGAGTAAAATGTAGCATATAGATCCTTTTTTGTTCATCCAGACAGAAGATCGTTCCAAGGAAAAAGGAGACAAGGTAATTGAGACACTTTAATGCAGTCCAGAAGATGAATATTCTCTTGTCTCCACTTGGAAAAGTTCTTTCTCTTCTCCGCGTGCACGCGTGGTCAAACCTGGCAAGCTCTTTGAGGGAGGAGAAAGGAAGGGCTAAGAGGTTTCATTCGATCGATTGGCCGACTGGTAGATTAAAAGGATGAATAATTTGCTATCGAGTTCCTTCCCTCGGGGATCCGACATGGAGGCCAGCCCCCTGGACGTGGAGATGGCGGTCCACAACTCGGAGAAGAGCCTGGTGGGTTTTTTCGAAGAGGTGAGCAAGATTAAGGACGGCATGGACGCGATCCAGGAGCTCCTCCTCAAGCTCAATGAGGACAATGAGTCGACCAAGGGCATTCACAGGCCGGGAGCCATGAGAGAGCTCCGGTTGCGCATGGACGAACACGTCTCCCTCGTGCTCAAGAACGGGCGCTCCATCAAATCCAAGCTCGAGGCGCTGGATGCGAGCAATCTAGCCAACAGGAAGGTGAAGGGCTGCGAGGAGGGCTCGTCCACCGATCGAACCAGGATGTCCATCACCAACAGCCTCCGGATCAAGCTTCGCGACCTCATGGCCGATTTCGCAAACTTGCGGGAGAGGATGAGCAGCGAGTACCGCGGGACGATCGAGCGCCGTTACTTCACCGTCACGGGCGAACAGGCGAGCCAGGAGGTGATCGAGCGGATGATCCAGACCGGGGAGAGCGAAAATTTCTTACGAAAGGCCATCCAGGAGCAGGGGAGGAGGCAGATTCTCGACACAATCCAGGAGATTCAGGAGCGACACGATGCCATGATGGAAGTGGAGAAAAATTTGCGGGAGCTGCAGCAGATCTTCCAGGATCTGGCAACACTGGTGGACGCACAGGGCGCGCAGCTTAATACAATCGAGGAACATGTCAACAAGGCAGCGTCTTTTGTGGATCGAGGAACACAGCAGCTGGTCAAGGCCAAGCGATCGCAGAGGAGAAGCCGAAAGTGGACATGCATCGGGATAATCATTCTCATTATCATCCTCCTCGTCATTCTTCTTCCCATTCTTACCAGAAGATGATCGAAGTGAATATATTCTGATTATACAAGAGAACTGAAATAAGAGTTGCTATGAGCTTTCTTCCTTTGAATTCTTCTGCAGTTGAATAGTCAATCTGACCTTTTCAGTGGAGTCGAGAAACATATCCAGGGGTTGACCCTGAGACTCAACCAGAAATGTTCCGCAATAAAGTTTCCAATTTTGAGCATTTGGTGAGTGAAAGCTAAGATTGCGAGCTAGCTACTCATGCAAATGAGAGTAAGGATCTGAAATGGCATTAGATCCATCATCCATCATCTTGTTGTTTCTTAGGTGACCTCTTACCAAAGAGATAACAGTAACATGTGAGATCTTTTAGAGCTCTTTTGTAGGTGTTCTTTGCACAAGTGGCTCCTGCAAATGCTCAATGCTCTTAAAACCTATCCACAGTAGACTAAATGAACAAAAAAACATTGAATTGAAGAAAGAGAGATTATAAGACCATATTGCTTACAAGCTTAAAAGACTAGAAAAGCAAGTTCTAACATATGAGTTAATAATTACTCCCATGGGTATTGCAGGGTTTGGAGAAATAAGCATATTTTTAGGTAAAATATGAAAAAAAATTTGTGATATGAAACTTT